>NC_081186.1:94002873-94094614 GCF_029867415.1 Vicia villosa | reverse complement strand
TCTGGAGCTTTAATTAAGTTTTAGATGCGTATACACGAAACCACCATTTTAGGGTTCTTCATCCCAAAATTAGGGTTTTCTAAATTAGGCAAAATTGCAGGTTCTGAATAGTACCATTGAGTTCGCATGAACAATACGAACTCAACCATACCATCGCGCCAAATTTATACTCACGTTTGCTTGTATTCGCTATTATTACCAGGTGTAAAAGATTGGGTTTTTTACACCACCTGCAAATGAACGGTGTAAAAACCCATCTGAAGGTTGAAGATGATGCGTGGCGCCCTCTGATTCGCTGGGAGGCGCGCGCGTGTTTTTTTTAAACTGACTTGGAATTCAGTGTTTTGCAGGTGTTCCACGTGCTATGGTCCCTCACCATCTGGGCCTTCTGATCCATCCATCAACTCATCCAACGCCTCAGAACACGCACGCATATCATACTCCCTCATTTAATTTCCATACAGGATCAGTATCCTTTTATTTTTTATTTTATTTTCTATTTTGTTTTAATTTCTTTGTTAAATTAATTAAAAATAGTTTTAAAAATCCAAAAAATACACAAAAAATATTTTTATACTTCTAAAATAATATACTATTTTATGAAATAAAAATATTTTATTTTTCTTCATAATTTCAATATTTTGCATAATTAATTAGTATATATTTATATATTTGCTTTTTAATTATTCTAACCAATCAAAAAAATCCTAAAAAATTGTTCTTTGTGTTAAATATTGTTTATATATTATAAACTAATTTTGTACATATTTTGAATAATTTTCTCTTTAAGTTTTAATTATTTGTATAATTATTTGTATAATTATGTATTAATTAGCTTAATCAATTTCCAATCAATTTCAAAAATTCCAAAAAAATTAGTTTTGTTTTAAAATTAATTAACAAATATTTTGTACATATTTTAAACTTAATTTCTAGGTTTAAATCTATTTTCATCTTTTTTCTTCATTTTAATTTAATTAATCATGCATTAATTATAATTAAAACCAATCATAAAAATTCCAAAAACATGCCTTTTATTTTTCTTGCAATTTAAAATTCCTAGATAAATGTATAGGATGTCAAATTCATGTAAATAGGCTAGTTTACATTTCCCGCACAATCGATGTAATAGCGTAGATTTACTTTCCGCACTTTACATTTCCGCACTTTAATTTCCAGCAAATATAAACTGCGTGTATGTCAAAGATAAAATTGAACCGTTAGATCACTAACTTCAAAGATAAATATCTGAATCCAATCACAATCACACTTGCACCTCTTCAGGTAATCCCTTCTCATTCCTTTCAAAATCAAAGTCAAAATTCCACTGTTTTGAGTACAAAATCGAACCTTGCTTTTATATCCGGTGAAAGGATAGATTTTTAAAGGAAATAGGATAAAGACCTTACAACTCAGGGTAGACCTCCTAGTTTGCTTGCTCAAATCAAAACAAACAAAATTCTCATACACTGTTGATTTTTCAAAACTTTCAAAAAAGACAATACTTTGTATACATCCAAACACGGGTTATTACAAAGTTAACGTTCTTTTCAAAACATCTTTCGAAAGATAAACAAGCATTTTGTATACATCCACACACGGATCATTACAAAATTCAATTTACAAAAGTATGTGAAACCACATATGAGCAATTTAAGAGCAATTGAAAAGTGATCGAAAAATAAGTGAGCTAAGCAAACTTAAGAGCCCATGGATAACCATGGATACAAAGGGTGCTAACACCTTCCCTTTGTATAACCTACCCCCTTACCCAGAATTTCTTAAAGGTCTTTTTTTGTTTCTTTTATAAACCTTTCCTTAATTGGATAAAATAAAAGGTCGGTGGCGACTCTGTGAATTTTCAAAATGCGAAAGCATTAAGCGACAAAAAAGAGTCAGTTCACGTATCTCTACAGATCAGAGGTATGGCCCGGGATTAAAAAAATCGGAGGTCCACACTAATGCATACCAAAAAGAGAAAAAAAATTAAAACTTTGTAGTATAACAATCTTTTAAAAACTAGACGGGTTGAAGACAACTTGAAATGTAAGGAGTAAATAAGGGCTAGGGTGCAAAGTTTGATATTGAGGGATGGAGGGCCAAATAGGTGGATTTGGGCCAAAAATGTATATACGGTTAAGGAAGCTTATGTGATAATGTTGGAGGGCTCTCTCAATTGTGACAATAAAGATAAGGAATTGACGGCTTTGTGGAGCAAAATTGTCTCTCTAAAAGTGTCGGTGTTAGTTTGGAGGTTGTGGCAAAACAAAATTCCGACAAGAGATAACTAAATCAAAAGAGGTTTAATAGACGAATCTCGAAATTGTTGCCCTTTCGGATGCGGAAAAGAGGAAAGCGTTACCCACATTGTCTTTGAGTGCCCATTAATGTCATCAACATGGATCAATATATTGAGATGGCTGAATATTTCTTGTGTTTTACACAACTCTATTGTGCATAATTTTTTTTCAATTTGCAGGGTTATGTAGGGGTGACAGAGTCTAAAGGACAAAATTCTCGTCATTTGGTATGCGTGCATTTGGACCATTTGGAGAAGGCACAACGATAAATTATTTAGAAACAATGAAAGTCGGGAAGATACACTCATCAATGATACTCATCTGACATCTTGGAGGTGGTTAAGGAGTAAGGCAGAAGAGTTTTAGTTCCCACTGTACTAGTGGATTTCGAATCCAAAGGATTGTTTAGGTTGGATAAACAGATCGGGCAAGAGGCGAGTATGTATATTAGAATTGGAGGAGCATGAGTGCTTGTATATATTGTGGGTAGTGGAACTTTGGTTTACCTTGCTTCTGGTGGCCTTAATGTGTTTCGGCTGGTTCGACTAGCGGCCAATTTCGTTTACGATTACAATTTGACAGCTGATATCTTCTTTTGTTTGATATATTACACTAGTGACTTTGTTTGAGATTGGTTTATCAGCTGGTGTTGTATATTTACAAGTTTAGGTGTATGCCACTCTGGCTCTGAAATGCCGGTACTGGTGTTACTCTATTGTATTTATGGCATTTCTTTTGCCATGTCCTTTAATAGAAGTTATTTATTTGGCCTTTAAAAAAAATCTTGGTTATGGCGGGTCATAGATTCAAAAAGGAGTGGGGTGTGTAGTATGGTGTATTTTTCCTTTATATCAACTAAAATAGACTATTGAATATATTAGGGAAAAATACTCCTTCTAGGACTCTGTTGCGAACCCGAAAATCCGCAACTTAGAGAATATAGAAGAAATGGATTAAAATGCACAAATATGAGAAATAGTGTATTATTTCTGAAACTGAAAAGTAAATGCAAGAGGATGAATATCCTAATGCCCACAGAGCAAAGCTCCTACAGAGGCATGAAGCCAACTGTTCATAACAAACTATATTCTTCCATGATGATTTCACACTCCCTCACCTCACTCTATATACTACTATAGAGGCATAACAAACTTTCCAACTAAGCAACCTACCCCACTCATTATTTACCATATAACCTCACCACACTCTTTATTACAATAATAGCCCTTTTCTTATAACTCTCATTCTCAGGTCTCTATCAATACTCACCCCTTCAAAACAACCTTGTCCCCAAGGTTGAAATTTGCATCCATCAACTTGCCTCTATCAAATACAAAGTTGAGCAATCCATGAACATTAAGCAAACCATTCCAGCAGTAGTCACAAGTTGTAGCTGCCATAGGAAAATTGAGCTATCCTGGGTCCCATTGTCGGATCAGCACCGACATTATCCTCTCATTATCTGATGATCCCTGTTTTGGATAAATGCAGTCAGTGGAAGTGACTTTTTGCAGATGCTTATGAATGATACACCAACATAAATGCTTGAGGGAATTCCAAATCTTTCCCCTATCATATACAAAATTAAGCCCGCTGCAGAAAGTGAGTAAGTTTCTCCGATAGCCTTCGCAAACAATTACTACCTTCATATTATTGAACTTCCCTGGATCCCTTTGTATGATCAAAGTTGTTGGGTTTCCCGACATCATTTCAAAACAAAACTCATAGTCTCCATTATTTCTACCCACTGCTATCATTTCCTTCCAAGTATTTTGAATATTGAATATTGACGCAAGAGCAAACTCATTTGAAACCTCTAATGTATCAATTATTAATTTCTCTGCAATTCTTAAGGACGTGATCACACCATTTATTATTTCCTCCATTGCAAAATTCTCAAACTGAAGAGCAAGTGTCATTCTCTTGTTGTCACATACCATAAATTAATTTGTCAGCTTAGATGTATAAAAGAAAGAAACCTCCAAATCCTTTATCAAATATGTTGCTGCATAAATCCCATCCCAGGATTCTATTACACTTGATAAACATTTATAGACTCCCATAAAAGTCAGAAAGAAGCAACAGAGGTTAAAGCCAACCACCTTTAATATACTTGGTTCAGGGGATGTTGTAGTGTTGTTAATATATGAATGCAGAACTGCTAGGTAAACTAAGTAATCAAAATTACTTACCTCTGACATAAATAAAAATAATAACCAAGCCCTCCCTTCATTCCTCTTAGGCAAATGCTCTTCTGATAGTAACTCATTTCTCATATCACAACTAGTTATATTACGAATCAAATCTTCAAAATCATGTGTTAATGGTGGTTTCTTCAACAGCGACCACCTAATTTTGACAATTAAATTAACATCCAACACCTCAAACTGTGGAGGGAATAAATCAATGACCAGAGGTGCCCATGATAAAGTCACAACAATAGGCTCTATAGTGGCATGGAGATGTAACAACGTGCTTTTAGAGGAAGCATGCATAGAAGACTTCAAGAGAAAATGAGAGGCCGGCATTTGGGGTGGCGGCGGCGACGCACATACCGGAGACGTCGGCAAAGTGCATGAGTGAGTAAACACCGTCTGCCCGCTATCAATCACCACTCTCTCTTGAATTGAATCTTGTGAGAGTACGCCTTGAGATTGGTTATCAAATACCGTATTGTCGTGTACAGAGAAGCTCTTGGAGAAACAGATCAAATCTACTATTTTCATTTTAACCAACATTCCTGGGCCCCATTTTTCTTGTACCCAAATGTTTTTAACCGGGTCAAATAGCCATATCCCAACCCACATGGTAATTTTAACCGCCTCAAATGGAAAAGTAAGGCTCATTAGGTTAAAAGAAGTATTAAAAGTGACAATTACCCAATCTACCCCTACCTTTTCCCAGAACCTTCCAACAACAGTAATGGTGATTTTATTCACCCTTACATGTTGATTAGAATCGATGGTCACCAATGATACACTGACCGACAACAGTGGAGCTATTTCCCGACTATGAAGTATCAAAATCTTTTGCACTCTTTCTTCCTGTATTTGTTTCCGCAATGATTTTTGATTTGGTGCCCCAGCACCTGAATAAATGTTTTGTCGTTCTAGAGGTTTTGGCGACGGTGAAAAAAACACAACAGTTTAATCATCATCCCGTGGCTTGGGTGGCGGTTCGCGCCGAGGAAGTGTTGTCACGAGTTGATCAGAGTCTAGCGATTCTAACGGACGTAATTCCGGAGAGAATATATCAGGTGGCTTTGGTTCGAGTAAAATCTTAATCAGTGAATCCAAGTCCGGTGGTTCCGGCGACGAAGGTGGCTCAAACACAAACACCTGATGCTTTCCTCTTTGTACCTCGTTCACTTCTTTCGCCTCCATCACAATCTCCACGATCTTTTCTGGCTGAGGTGTTAACCTTCGTAATTCATTGCTAGTTGTGACTTCTCCAGAATTGTTCATCACCTCTAGCCCCGATTCAGTCTCGCCATCCTTTGACTTTCTATCGTTCTCAGGAGTTTCATTCATAATGTATCCATGGCTTTCTTCCTTCTCAACTTCTGCAGCTTCCATCATCTCCCACAAATCTGGAATGAATTTTATAATGAAACCCATTTCAAAAGACTTCCACGTGATATCCTGTTTACCTTTCTTCCAAGAGAGCCACCAGGTTAAAGCATCCCTACTCAACCCAAATGCACTCACCCATCCCACCTTTCTTTCTTCACAAAGCCAAGTGTTAGCCTCAAAATACCGATCTAATTGGATCAGCCATCAATAGCCATTTTTTAGTGTGCGCACATGTCAAAATTTATAGATATTTTTTTGTCTAATTTTTATTTTAATTTAAATTATTTTTTCTAATAAACTTTGTTATAGCACTCTCATGTTTGTCTATCGGCCTTTTTTAATAAGAACACTCAACTTGTGATTGATTTTGTGATTTTGACGTGTCACATCATGTGTATAGTATTATCACATGGTTTTATTGTTAACAAACAAAATTTATTTCATTTGAATGTTTTGCAAATTTTTTGCAAAGGCGAAGTTTATGGGTACATTTCTTGTCTAAGAGGTAATCTTTAATGCACAAAAAGAAATCAAGAAAATCTATCGATGGACAATCCTAAATTCGCGAGTAAGTCAGCACAAAAATTGGCTTCTCTATACATATGAGAGATCATAAAGTCAGCACAAAATATTTTGCAAATTGATAATAACATCATTTAAGTTTTAATACAGTTTGCTTAAAAAATAATAATTCGGTTATTTCTATAAATAAAAAAATTACTTAGATCCTTCAATCACTTAATATAAAACTATAATAAAAGTTTGTTTGCTACATTTATTTGTCACAATCCCCACCCGGTCCTCCAAATATAATTAAACACCCATTTTCTTTGAAACGTCTTTGCTCGCCATAATACTCAAAATTATAGCATTTTTTAGGAGCATTGTTGGAACCTTCAACTACATTATACATAGGGGATTCTAGTTTTCTGGTACCATTCACATATTGAATATGGTCTATATAACAAGTATGAATGAGATTCCAATATTCAAAATGTCCAGTTCCCATTGGAGGAGAAGAAATACCTTCACCTGCATTATTTACCACAAAGCCACCCCATCCCACTTGCTCAGCTGCCATCAAATTAGAAAATATTTCTGCTGGAAAGTATCCAATTGCCTTATTTTCCAAACTCAGCCACCAATTATTTGTTTTTACATCCTAAGTTCACACATTCATAACATTTTATCAAAAATTATTGTTTACTTTAATTTGAGAGATACAATTAAATTTCACATAAAAATATTACCTGGGAAATTGAGATCGTCATCTCATACTTAACTTTGCTTTCATAGATTGATGTGTTTTTTATAAGTTGTCCGAGATAATATGAACGGTCCGTTTGAACGAAACCAGGACACATCGTAAAATTAAAATTATTTGACTGTAATATTTTTTCCAATATTAGATTATAAGAAGTTCAAATTGAAATTTTCAACTAATCATTAAAGAAAAAAAAAACTATTTTTCAACTAATATCAAATGTAAATTTAAGATTAAAGGAAAATTATCAACATACTAAATTTAAGATTAAAGGAAAAAAAAATTGTTAACGAATAAATTTTATGAACTTATAAACTATTTCTTACATAGTAAATAGCTAAATATCAAAACAATAAATTTTTACCGTCCAACTTGCGAAGACATGTGATGCATCATCATTGTATAATTCTGGAGATACCTATCATCATAGACACTTGGATAATACTTTTTATATGTAGTCAAATATATTCAAATTATTATAGAGATCTATTTCAAACAAGTAATGACTCATCACATAATAAACAATGTTAATCATTCAATAAATTTTAAAAAACATAAAAAAAAAAAAAAAGACTTTTAAAAAAGACAAAATAGACTAATCCACTTTGTTTCAGACCACTCTATTATAAATATGTATAAAATATGGTGGATCGAGTGGAAAACCTAGAGGTACATAATTAAAAATATAAAAAGTTTATAAATATCATAAAAATTGAATATATTAGAAGTGTGCACTATCTTGTTAATAATAAAAATAATATAATAATAATTATAAATAATTCTTAAATTATAAAAATTACTTCCTCCATTTTTTATTATAGGTATTGTCTTTTTTTTTAATATGTGTGAAAAGTTTAAAATATTATATTAAAAAATGAAGATAGTATTTATTAGTAAGACGGCAATAATACGAAAAAGTACCATATTTAAAATAATTTAACTTTATCCTTATATAATAAAGAGATTAGAGACATTAAAGATTAAAAAAATATTAAATAAATAATAGGATATATTAAATCTCACATGCCATCCGAACACAATTTGACTGGTGTTTTTCTCCATTCCACCTTGAACATACAAAGCACTTCCACTCATTTGGCCGTTAGCAACTCTTGGATTATAAACAGCAGCATTTCCGCTAGCTCCATAGCTAAAATTATTTTTAACATATGCTTGAGCTGACTACAAATTCAATATATTTACATATTAATTTAATATTAAACTATTTTATTTTATGCTAGTTATATAAATAAATTTAGAAAGTAGAAATTCAATTGTATATGAAATAACTTACATAAATACGACGGTTACTTGTATCTAGGATATGATGGTTGAATAAAAATGTATCTTGAGTAAGATTATCTTTATTCATTCTTAGAATGGGAACATATCCTTTTGGACACTCAACTTTTTCAAGCTCGACAACAGATTTGGTTGGTGTGACCTTCAAACTTGTTTCAAAACTTGGTTTTTGCTATTACAAACAAAAAAAATTAAGAGTAAAGAGAATTAAAATAAAAATAAAAATATCAACAGTATTTAAATATATACCTGCAACTTATGATTCTTCAATAAAAAATTATCAAAGGCCGGTTGTTTGTTAATATCGATACAATCAATTATGTTTCCTGATTTTGACTACAAAAATCATCAATTTCAAATAAAAGCAAAATTATTAAATATGCATATCAAAATAAATTATTAACAATTGATGTGTGTATAAGTACATGAATACTCTTGATAGGAGATTTGTTGATGAGATTTGATTGTATCTCTAATTCAATCTCTTCTTTGATAGTGGTTTCACCATCAACTATATGACCAATACTAATTGTCACCAAATACAGAACATAAAATAATTTATTCATTTTTTTTTTTTAGCAAGATTTATTGAAAAGAGAATAGAAATTCTCAAACCCGGTTACAAAAGAGATCCGATAAGACAAATCGGAAAAGAAAAATTACACACCAAATGAAATCTAAGAGATATAAAACAAAGGATTTTTACAAAACTCATAAAAGTTACAATTGGTATGTGTAATATTTCCTATTAAAGACCACCTCCAAACCATGGCTTTAATATTACCAACCACTTCCATAATATCCCAATCTTCCTCTTTAAAAATGATGTCATTCCTAAGAATCCACAAGCTCCAAACAATTGCCAACCAAATGCTTCCTTCTTTACCTTTTTTAACTCCCTTACTTTTACAAAAAGAACACCACTTTGTAAAACTCTCCAAGAAACTACCTCCTTTATAATCCACAAAATCAATCCAATCCGCCACTTCCTTCCAAATTAATCCGGTTACATGACAAAACAACAAAGAGTGAGACGAAGTTTCCCGAATAATGCTACAAAAGACACAAAAAATATCGGAATTATTAATAATAATGCCACGACGAGAGAGCAAGTCTCTAGTAGGAAGCCTCTCAATAAAACATCTCCACCCAAAAGCCTTTAAGTTGTGAGGAACTAACATCTTCCAAATTTCAACAAAAGCCTTATCATAAGCATTAACCGGACTAAGAGGAGTAAAAGGTAAACAAAGAAAAAGATAACAATCTTTCACCGAAAAAACTTGCCCATCCCCCTACTTCCATAAAACTTTATCTTTTGTTTCCACTCTAGGGGAGACCGATTGAAGAAGATTCCGAAGAGAAAAAATATCATCAATAAAAGAACTAGAATTAATACTAGGAATTCCAAAATCTCCCCATTCCCACACACCCAACCGCCACCCACTCATACCTCCCACCGAAGCATCCTTCAAAAGAGACAAAGAAAAAAGATGAGGAAAAACATCCCTTAATCTCCCGCAAGACAACCAAGTGGCGGACCAAAAAGAAATTGCATACCCATTACCAATTCTAAAGAAAGATTTGTTGGCAAAAACATCTTTAGAATCCTCTTGAATTAAAGAGATGATATCCTTCCACCAAACCGATTTAGAATACTTAAAATAACCTCCTTTTTCCCCTTGAAAAACAATTAAATTAATGTCTCCATAACGAGCCTTCAAAGTATGGTACCACAAAGCATTTTCTTCCGATAAAATTCTCCACCGCCACTTATTAAGAAGCGCCAAATTAAACTCCCCTATCCTTCTTAATCCAAGCCCCCCTTTTTCAATCGGAAGACAAAGATCCTTCCAACTCACCCAATGAATCTTTTTAACCTCCTTCACACCACCCCAAAGAAAATTACTTTGAATCCTAGTAATTTCCTTAATAATTTTGACCGGAGCTTTGTAAAAAGATAAAGTAAATATGGCTAAGCTACTAAGAACGGATTTGAGGAGAGTGATCCTACCTCCAAAACTAAGCCACCTCTCCTTCCAAGACGATAATCTTTTCTTTATTTTAGACACAAGACTACTCCACGAAGCAATCCTTCTAGGATTAGATCCTATCGGAATACCAAGAAAGAGGAAATCTTTGTCTTCCACCCTACATGCAAGAAAGAAAATTAGAAGCAACTTCCAAGAAATTATAATTAATATTAAAGCCAATAATTTTGCTTTTGTGGTAGTTTATTCCAAGACCCGAAACAAGCTCAAAACCCCTTAGAACCGCTTTAATAGCCCGAATATGATTCCAACTTCCATCACCTACCAACAAAGTGTCGTCCGCAAATTGAAGGATATCGATATTACACTTTCCGTTGATATTAAAACCCATAAAATCTCCATTTTCCACCGCTTTATTCATGATTTTCATATTATCTTATTGTGATGAGAATTAAAATTTCATAGATTGACTATTTATATTGTTACATACATTGAAGGTTAAAGTCATCTGACGTAATACTTTTTTTTAAATTAATTTATGGACATTTTACTTTTTTTTTTTAATAAGCAATTGATTGAAAAGCTCGCACTAGGGGTGCAACCCTTAAAAAAAACACGAAGCACTATAGATTGCTACTTTCTTTTTTTGTATTCTTTTCAAAAAAACTATTTTTTTTATTTTTAAAGTCAATATTTTATTGATGACATAATACTCTTTTTTTTTTAATAATTAATTTATGGAAATTTATCTTCTTTTTATTATTCTTTTCAAAATTTTGACTTTTTTTTTTTTTTTGTTTTTCACCACTTGTTCAGTGTCAGTTCTGACATCAAGTGATTTCAACCTCCTCTCGATCGGAGTTACAGCGATCAAATCTTGATTCTCCCTACCAAAATCAACGTTAATCTCTACTAGACCAACTAACGGTTGGTTCAAAATTTTGATTGTTTCTTCTCAAAATCTCTATCTTATTAATGATGTATTTAGTTTTCTTTTGCGTCCAAAAAAACATGCATTTAATTAATTTTAAATAATTTTGATATTTTTCTTCTCAAACCAATATCTTATTAATTATGCCTTAATTTTCTTTTTCTTTTGTGTCCATAAAACAATTTATTCATGATTTTTATATTATTTTATTGTGATGAGAATTAAAATTTTGCATATTGACTATTTATATTGTTACATACATTGAAGGTTCAAGTCAAATGACCATCGTAATTAAAACCAGTCCGGCCCGATTTAATCGGTTGGATAGGAAATCAGAATGCTGATCGTTCTTTTTGACCTGAAAATCGGCTTACAGAAAAATTGAGATTTAAATTGGAAATCCAGTCAAAACCAGTTAAAAATCGGTGATTTAGGCGATTTTTAGGGTCGAATCAAATTTTGCTTTTGATTTACAAAAATATGATAAAAAATTTCTTTTTGAATCAAAATAATATATGATTTAATTTTCTTTTTCCTTTTCCAATCACACTAGTACTCATTATATAGAAAAATCAAAGTAAAAACTATTTTAATTTTTTATTATTATTCTCTATTCATCTACTATCTATTCATTAATAATAGATTGACCAAATTGCCTAAATTATCCTTTCACCAAAATTTATTTGCACTAATAAAAGGTCATTTTTGTAACTAACAAATTAAGTATTCACTCTTTCAACTTTATTGAATGGATGCCCCAAGTGTTAGCTTTTCATTGGTCCGAATTAAATAACATTTTCCCTACAACTTTATTACATGAATGATGACATCACATGTAAGTCATGGATGATGGAAGTCATATTTAAATTTCTTTTACATTTTATTTTCCCACACTTTCTTACTTTCATTTTAACTAGTAAAGGACCCGTGCGCCCGCACGGGTCACGTAAAGTCGATATAAACAATAAATAAATATATAACGATGGTTAATAAATATATATATATATATAAAAGATACACAAATTAAAAATAAAAAACAATTGAAATTATAATTGTCAAATAAATATTAATTTAATCTAGTTAGAAATATATAGTTTAGTAGAAAAAATAAATAAAATAATTAAGTAGTCATCTACCCGTGCGTTCGCACACATTATACAATATAGCTATAATCTATCGTGAGTAGTCATCTACCCGTGCGTTCGCACGTATTGCACAATATTATAAATAATAAATAAATATAATATATGTGATTATATTTATTTGATTTGGTAACAGGTACCAAACTTTTTTGTCCAAATTTTGTTTATTGTCACTCATACCCCTATATTATTATAAGCATTTGAAATCTTTTTACTTATTTTAAATAAAAATTTCAATATATTTAATAGATTTATTTTTCCAAAAATATCAGTTATAGGTTAATATGTACATATAAAAAATAAAGGAAATAATTAAGCATTTATCTATCACAGTTGTAAATAAATATAATATAATGATGGTTAAAAATGTAAATAAAATATATACACATTAAGTAGATTTGTCCCATCGAAAAATGTATATTTGAGTAGAAAAATAAAGAAAATAATTAAGAAATCATTTACCCGTGCGTTCAGTTCATACACAATGTTATTATAAGAGGTGTGTAGGTTTCCCAAGAAGTTGTGGAGGCAGGTCATAATGAATTTGGTTTTATCAATACGTTAATGAATTGTCTGCAATAAATAAAATTATTAAAATAGGCTTTTTAGTAAAAGGTATAATAGGTTTTTTTAGTAAAACTTATAATAGGTAATCATGGTACTACCTCTTAATGATTACTTTGAAAATAAATATACTATCTTAAAATTTAAGAAATTTTATATTATAGGCTTGTTTATATATTTTACCTATAATATATTAGTTGACATAGTATATTTTTATTTGTAATTGAATTTGGGAAAAAAATAAAATTTACGTAATTGAAATGAATATTATAATTAAAAAAATTATTTAATATTATATTAAATAATTATTTCTCTTAATTTTTTTACAAATAAGATAGTTATTTTATAATAAAGAGTAAGTTTTTAAAGAATAAGATATTCAATACCAACTCTTTCCCGTTTTATAAAAAAAATTATACAAACAGTTGGCTTTTTCCCGTTTATAAAAATACTTATAATTTATTACCGTTTATAAAAAAAATTGTATCAACAGTAAATTATTTCTTGTTTATAAAAAAATTTGTATAAACAGTTGACATTAGTTATTAAATATTGTATAAAATTAATGTCATTTGTTGATATTGTATAGAGAGTTATTTGAATTCCACCTTTTTAGGATTAATTAATCATAATGATTACTTTTAAATATTGGAATTGTGGAGACAGGTCATAATGAATTTGATTTTATCAATACGTTAATGAATGGTCTGCAATAAATAAAATTATTAAAATAGGCTTTTTAGTAAAAGGTATAATAGGTTTTTTTTAGTAAAACTTATAATAGGTAATCATGGTACTACTACTACCTCTTAATGATTACTTTGAAAATAAATATACTATCTTAAATCAGACTATTAATCATGACATAAATGTAATGATGATTTTAGTTTTTGATTTTTTTTAACTTGTCGACATAATTATTTGCCCTGATCATATAAAAAAATGTTTAAGGCAGTAATAACGATGAAGCAAATTTAATTTTTTAAATTAAAATAGTAAATAATAATAGTAGATAATAATAGTATCAAAAGCATAAAAAAAATCAATATTGATTAAAAACAATTAAAGTTAACGAAATAAAATTAAATCAATATATTAAAACTTGAAATTAAATATTTAGAATATCGTAGTAATGATTATATTAGATAAAAAATATTAATCCATTATATTTTAAACATAAATTCAAAAATATTTTAATATTGATTTTCTTATTTTATTTTATAAAATTAAATGACTTTTTCAAGGACGGTGGTTAACATTGGTATTATTAGCCTCTTATTTTATTTCAAGGACGGTGATTTTCTTATTTTATTTTCTAGTTAATATTAATATTAATTTAATTATTATTAGCCTCTTAGTTAGTATTAATATTAATTTAATTAATGTTAGCATTTTAGTTAATTTTGGTATTAATTTAATTTGTATCAGTATTCTAATTAATATTAGTATTATTACTAAATAACTGTGTTTTTTTCATCATCAGTATCATTATCAGGTGTTTATTATTAGTTATTGGGTTAATTAATATTAAGTGGGATTAAGACTAATGAAGCAGAGTGGGCCAGATTGTGTATGCATTCCGGATCAAGGTAGTGGGCCACGGATCCATTTTTGGGCCAAACGCTCCAGGAGTAGTGGACCGGGTCAAACCGACCCGGATCCTGTTCACTCTCCTTCAACCTTCGAAACCCTAACCCCCACCTCCATCAGCGGCGCCGCCCCACACAAACCCTAATCTGATCAAGATCCAAGCCCAAAGTTGAATCAACTCACAATCATAAAATACAATCAAATCAAATAACTGAAACGAAATCAGAATTTAACAAAATAAAAAAAAATTTATTGAAAGATTCGAATCAATTACAAACAGATTGGAAATCAAATCATGAATCTAATCTAACCTAAACAATTTCTAACCCTAGACTATATAAACTAAGGACCTAAACTAAAGAAGAGGACGGAGGAATTAGAGAGAATTTTCTGGAAAATTTGAGGCGCCGCCGTGAATACGCACAACTTTCGATCTTCATCTTCATACCTGCAAATCACACACACAGAAAGAAATCAGAAGGAGAATGAGGAGCCAACACGATCCAATAATTCAAGAATATAAGGTAACTTCTAAATCGAACTTAGCTTAGGGTTGTTTGGTTGCATGTTGTTGTTTGTTGTCTGGGTTTTCAAAGGGGTAGGGTTCTTATTTGGGGTTAGGGTTCTTACTTTCTGGGTTAGGGTTCATCGTAGGGTTAGGGTTCATGTGGTTTTCTGGGTTCAGTTCAAAGTTGGATGAAGGTAGAAGATGAAGATCTTGAAGATCTTCATCTGGATGCAGCACTTTCTGGGTTGTTGGAGGGTGATTTACGGGGGTTCGCGGTTGGGGGGAGGTTGAAGATGAAGATTATCTTCATCTGGGTTTTAGGATGGTTTACGATGGAGTTTGGGGTGGTGTTACGGTGATTCACGGTGGGTGGAGGTGGTTCGGTGAGTTGAGAGGAAGATGAAGGAATATTGTTTGCAGCAGTGGGGAAGAGAAATTTTTTGGGAGAACCGAATGAGAGAGCGAAGGATTTTTTTACTTTTTGTTTTTTTGTTTTGTTGATTGTCCTTCTATATAATGAGAAGGAAGTGTTGGAAGTGATGAAATGCCAAAATAATTTGTTTTACGCGTGAAACAATATTTGGGGAAAACCAACAGTCCAATTATTAATATAAAAAATCTACAAATTAATTAAGTATTGCTGTATTCCATGCAGATTTGCACAACTATCTACAAAAGCATGACAATAATATTAATTATGGAAAAGAAATTGGACAATTGAAAAGTAATGCAATGATTAAGGAATAAATATTTTTAATTAAATTATTGAAGTATATGCAATTACCGTTGTGTCCCCGATTATCACCCTCAAATTGAAAGATTAGAGGGTTATTGAAAGGATTTCATATGTATTGTACTTTATTATATTAAAATTAGATTTTTCTTAATTTATTTATTATCACAAAAAATATTAATAATCTATTTTTAAATTTTAATCTTACTAAAAATTTCAAATTTCTTTTGCATTTCATTTTTTCATACTTTCATTTTAATTTTTCAACATTTATCTATTATCGCAAAAAATATTAATAATCAATCATTTAATTATTGTTCCCAAAAATATTTAATTATTTCACGGGTCATTATCAACTCAATATTTAATTTTTTTTAATTGATTATTACACATTTTCTCTATCTTAATTAAAATTTCAAATTTCTCTCATATTTTTTCACACTTTCTTACTTTCATTTTAATTTTTTTCTCTATTTATTTATTTATTTATTATCTCACGGGTCACTATCAACATAATGTCTATTTTATTTTAATCAATCATTGTCTTTATTTGAGAGATAATATCTTTATTTTTATTTTTTCTCCATCTCACGATTTTTTATCATTATTTAATACAATTAAATTTCCATGATTATTGTTTATTTTACATTTGTTTTTAAATATATTTTATATCGCATCAAATTATTTTTTTATTTCACGGGTCATTATCAACATAGTTGCTATTTTATTTTAATCAACAATTAATATTAATTGAGAGATAATTTTTATTTTTAAATGTTAATATTTCATTTTTATTATCTCCATCTTATAGTATTTTTTTATATGATTATTTAATATAATTGAATTTATATGATCATTTTTCATTTATAATTAAACCATAGTGGGGTATATCATTTTCTTTTAATTGTTGTTGGACCGTCAATTATTAAATTACCTGACCCAATTTTGCTATTGTGTTCATAAACTATCTTAAACATTTTTTTGTGGATCATTGTTTTCTATATAATTATTGTTAAATTTACAATTAAGTAAATTATTTCATATTTTTCATTTATATTTAAAATTTTACATTTGCATTTGTTAAAATTTTATTTTTTCTCCAACTCACATGTCCTTTTTTATATGGTTCTTTATTACACACAAAATTAGCACATGAATAAGATAATAATGTTTAATCTTAAGGGCCAATTTCAATACAATGCCTATTTTATTTTAAACAATAATGACTTATTTGAAAACTAAAGTATTTATTTTCAAATTTCAAAACGATTCCTATGGATATTAGGTTTTCAAAGAATTGGGAGTATAACAGAGCAATCAATAAAACTCTAACTCTATTCAAATAAAACAATTCCTTTTAGTTATGCATATTGCTTATAATTCCTTTTATTTATATTATTCATATCATTACAAAAATACTACACCAGGAAAAAAAATCACCCGTGCGGAAGCACGGGTCTCTGACTAGTTTAATAAATGAAAATGGATTTTGTATAATAATATATAAAAGATAAATACGATAAAATACAATTAAACAAATATAATTTCTTTACTATAACATATTTATTAAATTAATTAAATAAAAGAATTGTAAAGAAAAAGTGAAAATGTTAATAAAATAATAATAATTAATTATAAAAATTGAGAGCGAAGCTTCGTATTAATAGAATTAGACAAGGTATTTCTTTCATTTTGTTAAAAAAATAAATAAATGTTTTCTTTTACTGTTTAAAAATAAAGAGTTTATCTCTTCATATTAACAAATGCCTTGAGATATTGAATGCAACCACACTTTTGTTTTCTATTTAACACTTGAAAAAAAAAATCCAAATAAGTCTTGTTGCTAATGCATATGAAAGAGAAAAAAATTAAAACTTTGTAGTATAACAATTTTTTAAAAACTAGATTGGTCATTAAATTAAATTGGTGAGGATACTAAGTCATTTGATCATCGGTCGAACTATTGGATTATTAGTCAAATCGTATGACCAAACCGGATTAAATTAGATAAATTGATTTAATAGACTTGTCATTATAACAAAATTATATAAATATAAAATCAGTCGAACTAGATCGTATAATCACCCGCCGCTCATATGTTTTTGTCCACCGTATCTTCATTTCTCTCATCGTCTTTATCATACGGTAAACCCTTCTATATATCTTTTCACTGTCTCTCTAGTTCCCTAAATTTTGATTTTCTTCAAATTGGTATTTAAAATCCTAAAATTAATTTGATTTTCTTCAATTTTCTATTTCTAAATTTTAAATTAATTTGATTTTCATCTGACTTTTAGGGTTGAATGACAATTTGAAGCTCAAAAACTCGCTGACAATATTGTATTGTTTCTTCTTATTCTAGTTAATAGTTATATTTGATTCTCCATTCCTTGAGCTAAGTCTACACAAATTCATTGCATGTTAAATCAAATTAATTTTCAATAACATTGCATCATCTTCTCTTATGTTTTTATCTACTCTTAATTTTTCTTAACAAATCCTTAACAAGCCTACACACTAAAAAATACGTATTGTAAATGCTTCCAATGCTAAGGAATGGTGTCATTTTACCATTAATAGCATTCTATGAAACACAGACACCTCTAGGAGTAGGCGTGTCGCGGTGTCCGACACGCAACGGTGTCCGATATTATTCAAATACTATCATAGTGGTATCAATATCTTATGTTTTTTACATTATCGATGTCGGAGTATTTGTGTCGTATCGTATCGTATGCTGCTGTCCCGTGTCGGAATATGTGCTTGATAGCTAGCACCTCTCTTACTAATAATGCATGAAGGAAAGTGTTTAGTTTCTTTGACTTATAACATTTTCATTAGAGATCAAAGAATCAATACAGTAGGTGTAGAAATGAGAATAAAAAATTTGGGGCCGTGATAAATTGCATTAAGGAAAGTGTTTTGATTAAACACCAACTGTTTTATCTAATTATTAGTGGTTACTTAAAATTATTTTTTGGTCTATACTTAAATTGTATTTTAATTGCCATGTTGGAACTTCTGGCGGACAATTGTCTACATAAATGGTACATTCTTATCAGAAACTTTATGCAAGTCTCATTTATCCACAAAGCTTAGATTTAACCCATGCTTGCTCCTGTATTGTTCTCTTGAGAAGTAGCCTATAAAAAGTTTAGCATACTTATACTCAATAGTGTGAAATTGTTAGGGCACACGGATCGAAGATGATCGAAATAAAGGAATAAAAGAGAGAATGACGGCTACACAGAACGATGAAGAATAAATTGTTGTATTTAATGACAGTACACTACTAGTCTATTTATACAAGGTTGCTACATAGGCCCTAATGAAAAACTTAGTGAGCAAGAATAAAAGGTACATAAATAGAAAATACTAAATTACCCTTAATACCATCCCTTAATTTATATTTTCTAAATAAAACTAACTACACCAATTTCATCTCACATTTCTGAAACCCTTGCTTCTTGAAAAAAGAATCAATCCTCAAATTCCAAGCTCTGGGTCCTTGTTTCAGTCCATACAGAGCTTTATGTAGCTTGTATACCATCCCTTCCTGATTCTTTTTAACGAAACCAGGAGGTTGTGACACGTATACCTCTTCTTCTAATGGACCGTTCAGAAATGCTGACTTCACATCCAGATGCATCAGAGGCCAGTTCCTATTTGCAGCTAGGGCAATCACCAGTCTGATTGTTTCATGTCTAGCTATAGGTGCAAACACCTCAAAGTAATCTAGTCCAGGTTTCTGAAGAAAACCTCTGGCCACTAGCCTTGCTTTGTGTTTCCCAACTGATCCATCTGGCTTAAGCTTCACCTTGAAAACCCATCTGACGCTGATGGCTTTCTTCTTCTTCGGAAGCTTAATCAACTCCCAGGTTTTGTTTCTCTCTATAGCCTCAAGTTCTTCTTTCATGGCATTCATCCAGACTTTCTTCTTGAGCGCTTCTTCAATACCCAATGGTTCAGAATCTACTAACATGGAACACTGAATGATATCTCCCTCTGAGTCAACTTCTGTGTCTTGCAACATGTCATAATCTGCAAACCTTCTAGGTATGGTTCTGATTCTTTGTGGCCTTTGAAATTGTTCTGAAAATTCTCCACAACTTCTTAGTACAGTATCTTCTGGACCTTGTCCAGAAACACTATTTTCAGAATTACCACCTCCAGAAGTTTGTCCTCCAGAACTTACGTCTTCAGAGTTTACCCTTCCAGAAGCATGACCACCACCAGAATCTGAATCATCATCAGAATCTGGATCAGAATCAGATTCATCATCTGAGTCTTCAGAATCATCTTCTGACTCTGACTCTTCTTCAGAACTTTCAACTTCTGACACGTCTTCAGAAGTTATCTCTATATCAGAAGTTGGTTTAGACTTACTCCAATCCCAACCTTCTGATTCTTTCACAATGACGTCTCTGCTGACTTCAACTCTGTTAGTTTCTGGACAGTAAGCTTATATGCACCTGTACTGTGGTACCCCACCAATAACATCACTTTGCTTCTGTCATCCAACTTCTTCCTTCTAGCTTCTGGAAAGTGTTTGTAACACACAAAACCAAAAACCTTCAGATGACTAATACTCTGCTTCTCTCCAGTCCACTTTTCTAAAGGAACAATCTCTTTCAGCTTCTGCGTTAGACATCTATTGAGCACATATGTTGCAGTAGCAACAACTTCTCCCTATAGATTGTGAGGAAGCTTCTTCTCTTTTAGCATACTTCTCGTCATATCAAGCAAAGTACGATTTCTTCGTTCAGCAAGACCATTGTGTTGAGGAGAATAAGGAGCAGTAACCTCATGCTCAATTCCATTAATATCACATAACTCCTGAAATTCTGTAGAGTTATACTCACCTCCACCATCCGTTCTGAGAATCTTTAACTTCTGACCACTTTGATTCTCAGCCTTCACCTTGAACTTCTGGAATTCTGTAAACACCTCATTCTTAAACTTAATGAGTGTTATCCACGTCATTCTTGTGAACTCGTCCACAAAAGACACAAAATACCTATTTCCTCCAAGTGAAGGTTTTAGAAATGGTCCACACACATCAGAGTATATTACTTCCTGAGCATGTTTTGCTCTTGAGGCTATCTCTGATACAAATGGCAATCTAGGTTGCTTGCCTTTCATGCATACCTCACATGACTTCTTAGGCTTCAGAATTTTCGGAATGCCATGTAGGGGTGGCAAAACGGACCGCCCGCCCCGCCTTATGCCCGCCAAAAAACGAGCAGGGTGGGCATGTCCGCCAAGTAAAATGGGCATAAAAGTCATGCCCGCCCCGCCAAGATGGCGGGTTGGCGAGCTTACCCGCCTATTTTTATTTATATTTTTTTAATAGATTAATAGGCTTTTTTTACCTTTTAATTAACTTTTTCACTTATTTTTTAAAACAATTTTTTATAAAAGCAACTTTTTAACAAATTTAGTTAAAAAAATATTACATATATTTTTAAATAAATGTTTAAAATAAATCATCAAGAATTACAATTACTAGAATTAACTAAAAAAATAGTGAGTTTTGGAGGAGGGGAGGGCTTTGGCGGGACGGGTATGGCGGGTGGCGGGTTTTGGCGGGGCGGGTTTTGGCGAGCGGCGGGCCTAAAATTCCAACCCAACCTGCCATTTTTTGGCGGGTGCGCGGGCCGAGTCGGCCTGGCGGACCACGACCTTTTTTGCCACCCCTAATGCCACGTACGAGCTTCTTAGAACTTAGATGCCCTAGGCTTCTATAGTTCAGATGCCCCATCCTCTTATGCCACAACTTACTATCTCCTTCAGTGCCTTCCGCACTAAGACACTCTATTTTAGCTGTTTCTACATTCACCTTGAATGTTCTATTGCTTCCCTATTCAGATTGCATAATTAACTTCTGATTAGAATCATACAACTTCAGAAGATTGTTCTTCATAACAACTGAGAAACCTTTTTCAATAAGCTGAACCACACTCATCAAATTGCTTTTGATTCCAGGAACATACCAAACATCTTTGATCAAAACATTCTTCCCATTCTTCACTTTAACTTTGACATTTCCAATTCCTTCTGCATAAAGGTACTTATCATCAGCACATCTGATCTTTTTCCTCCTTTCAGAGTCAAAATTTATCAGCCATTGTTTGTTTACAGTAAAGTGATTTGAACAGTCAGTGTCCATATACCACCAATCTGACAAACATCTTCCATCAGACTCTGAAGCCATCAATAACACAGGTTCATCATCTGAATCTCCTTTGGCTATGTTCGCTTCTTCTGATTTCCTTCCTTTGTTTGACCAACAATCTCTAGCAAAATGGCCAAACTGCTTACAACAGTAACACTGAACTTTCTTCTTGTCAGACTTCTCCTTCCCCTTCAGATGTTTCTTCTCATCAGAAGTTGATGCATCTGACTTTTGGAATCTATCACCACGTCTATTCTTGGCCTCTGACCAAGACTGCTTCTTATCCTTCTTGACAAAAGAAGCTTTCAGAGCTTGCTCAACTTCCTTCTCAGAAGTTTTTTCAGTTAGAAGCAACTCATGCGCTTCTAGACTACTTTTCAGCTCTTCTATTCTCATGGTTTCCAGGTCTTTAGAATGTTCAATTGCTACAACAATGTAATCAAATTGAGTAGTAAGTGACCTCAATATCTTCTCTATGATTACTTGTTCAGAAAGGGTTTCTCCACAAGCCTTCATCTCATTAGTGATCACAATCACTCTGGAGATATACTCTGAAACCTTCTCATTGTTCTTCATGTTGAGATTCTCATATTGCTTTCTCAGGGACTGAAGCTTCACCTTCTTCACTGATGCGTCACCACCATAACATCTGACCAGTGTGTCCCACGCCACCTTTGACGTCATCGAATCAGCAATCTTCTCAAACACATTCACATCCACACACTGATGGATGAAGAACAACGCCTTCTGATCCCTCTTCTTTGTGTTTCTCTGCGCCTCTTTCTCTTCTTACGTCGCATTTACTGCAACCGGAGTATATCCATCCATTACAAGCTCTAGACCATCTTGAGCCCCAAATAACACACGCATCTGAATCATCCATCTGTTCCAGGTCTTGCCATCAAAAACTAGAAGTTTGGTACTCAAACTGCCGTTTCCGTTCATCTTCTACCTTATGCAATACACTCAAATCCTCACTCACAGTGTTTCCCAAACCCACGGAATCAGAAAATGTGATTCTGTTACGATTTTATTCAAAGATTCAACACGAACCCATAAGCAAAATCAAACACACAAACTCACGTTCACTCGTGTTTCCCTGTGTTTCTAACCGGAGCTCTAGATACTAATTTATCAGGGCACAAGGATCGAAGATGATTGAAATAATAGAATAAAAGAGAGAATGACGGCTACACAGAAAGATGGAGAATAAATTGTTGTATTTAATGACAGTACACTACTAGTCTATTTATACAAGGTTGCCACATAGGCCCTAATGAAAAACTTAGTGAGCAAGAATAAAAGGTACATAAATAAAAAATACTAAATTACCCTTAATAGAAATGTCTTCTGTTGTTTGTTGAATTTCTAGGTAGAAGAAGCACTCAAATTCTCTAATGACATTCTTCTTAGCATGGATAAAGATCAGAATGATCAACTAGCATTAGACAAAGATTGTTTTCTAACTAATCATAAAGATCTCATGCAGAAAAGCTTGGGATGGTTGTGTTTCCCATGTTAATTGAGGTTAGCCAAATACTCTTGCATTTTATTACAATCAAATGGTTATCTCATATCTACACAAATGTTTATTTTTGGTGCAGATTTACATGTTTGCCATAGATGTCTAGTAGTAAAGTACTAATTTGTTTGTGGAGCTTCTTATGTTTTAGAGTTTTTTAAATCTCATATTTTTTTTAAAACTTATTTCCTAGGACATTGATTTTGAAGACATATAATCCTCATTGTTTATTAAAATATTGTCATTTTTTAAGCTAGGGTAGATTTTATATATAAAATTATTCTTTGGCTTTTTTAAAAAATAAAATTGAGTTCAATTATATTTTTTTATGCTAGAAGTTGGAGAAGTATAATAACTTTTTTTATATATATTTTAAATTGTTTAACAAGAACCCCCAGAACTAATCTTCCGCATTTTATTTAGCTGGATACCAGCGGTCACCGAAAATCCCCTCAATTAAAATATGGGAATCCTATAAGCGGGAGTTTTTACAACTCTCGCAAAACACCTCGCGGAGGTTTAAAACCCCCGTAAAATGGCTTAAAAACCCCCACAAGACAGGCGTGTGTTTTGTAGTGCTCAAATTAAATATAACTAGCACTTAAATTTTTTGAAAATATCATATCATAAATTCACTAGTTCATAAAAAAAATTAAAAATTTAAACATAGGTATCAAACATAACAAAATAGTACAGAATTACAAAGTCTAATTGCAAACAAAATCTAATTGCAACATAATCTAATTGAATAGTTTATAACAAAATAACTCCAATGTCTACTAAGTTTAGTTCCAAGGAGATAAAATTATTTCAATGTTGGGATCTCCTTCAATATCAAAACCATCTGTAGCAAAATCAATCTCATTTACAACATCTTCCTCATCAATGATATCATTACTTGGATTGTTTTCTCCAGTATTAAGTTATGTATCACCCTCAATGTCAACCTCATCCAAATTTAATTGATCTATAATAACATCAATTTAAAGAGTTTAACAATTTACATATAGTAATAAATTAATATAACAAAATTGCAATCACAATAGCTAATACAGTACCAATATCATTTGAAATAGGTTTGATTGTCATACTAGCAAGATCTTTGCGTAGTGTTTCCACCTACTCAATGGTCAAAAATGGTGGTGAATCCTCCAACACCCAATTGGAATGATCATCAAGTGTTTAAAATTTGATATGATCGTAATTTTGTTTCTTCTTGTTCCTATAAATCATTAACGATAATCTCAAACATAGAACAAAATAACATACATTCTTAACAAACCAAGCAATATCATATATTCTTAACTATAGAACGATAGCATATTCTTAATAAACCAAACAATATCATAAATTGTTTACTATAGAACCAATATTCTCATTTCATCAAGACGAAAACAAAATAGCCTTGTTTATAAACCAAACAATAACATATTTCTTAACTATAAAACTATATAAAATATTCTTAACCATAGAACAAATATTATAATGTCACCTAGACGATAGAAAACCAAAACAATAACATATATTCATGTCATCAAGTATCGAAAAATAACATATAAAGTATAATAAGTGAAATATATACCTTGTATTCCTAAGTTGTATCGAACAAAGACGAGATCATTAAGCTTTTGATGCTCAAACCTATATTTTTTTAATGAATGTGCTCAAACACACTCCAAGTTCGTTCACATCCAGATGTATTACAAGTTTGACTCAAAATCCGAATAGCCAGCTTTTGCAAATGGGGCGCTTCAGTTCCATAAGTGTCCCACCATTGATCTAGAATAATGTATGTGAAATTGTTTTAAAAAAAAATTAAATACATATTAACATTCTACTAAAATGTATAAATTTTATCATGTAATTTTACCTGGCAAAAACTACCTTCACAATTTTTGAATGATCTAAACTCAATAGTTAATTTAGTTCTCATGTCCTTACCATCATAGGCATACATTTTAATGACATTCAAAAGATCTTGAGTGGTTGAGAACACACAATAGTCGAGTCCCGTGGAGAATCCGAATTCCACAAGAAAGTCAAATCATGATGCAAACATCTGTGGCTCGTGTCTTTTGTCCTAGACGTAGGCTTGACCGGGGAAAGATGTTTGGCTGTATTTTTGTATAGTGAATTATTGAGTTGTGTGAAACTCAAGTTTACATGTTCCTATAAAATAAGAAAATCCTATATATAATGAATTACTTCTATATTTTGAAAGAGTACACACATTGATTGTTCCTATGCAATCATATCTTCAAGGAATTAAACCGAAAGCACTGTCAAGATGTTGCAACATCTTGCTCAAAATCAAATAAGAACCATGTTTTAGAAAAATTTATGCTAACTGTAATACGGTAGGAGAACTGACTTTTGTTTTGTTATTTCGTAAAACATGTTGCGGTAAGCAAGAGTCGCCACCGACTTTTATTTTATCAAATTAGGAAAGGAAAAAAGAACAGGAAAGACCTTTTTAAAGATTTTGAGTTCAGGGGTAGGTTATACAAAGGGAAGATGTTAGCACCCTTTGTATCCATGGTTATCCATGGGCTCTTAATTGTTAAGCTCACTTTTGAATTGTTTGATTTGTTTGAAACAGTGTAGTGTGTGTTTAGAAAAACATATTGAAAAAAGGACTTTAACTTTGTAAATAAAGTGTAGCCTTTGAAATTATTTTGAAAAGAGGTGTATGAAGTAATTTTAAACTTTGAATTGAGCAAGCAATTAGGAGTTACCTACCCTAAGTTCGCAAGGTCTATCTTGTTCTTAAAGACTTTCGTTTAAGGGAAAGAGACTATCCACACCATTAGTTAGTGGGAAGTCCTTTCATTGGATGTAAAGGGTAATCGAAAAGTCATAGGGGCTATCCATACCATAAATAGGGTAGGAAGTCCTATGCATTGGATGTGAATAGTCATAAAAGACAATAAGTAAGGATACCTTAGCATTCGAAGGGACTATCATCATTTAATCGAGGGACGAGATCATTTATATCGTAGGCAACATCGAAGGGACCATGATCTTTAAATTGGAGAGACTATGATGATTTAAATCGGAGGAAACATTTGCTAAGGTATCCCTACGCTCGAGGGACTTGACTATTATTCGTCGAAAGACAACATAAGAGAGGATTACCCTAAAGGTGAGTGTGTGAACAAAAGTGGTTGATTTATTTAATCCTGAAAATTAGGGTTATTCTACTTTGATTTTATCTTGCCATACAATCCTATTTCATCTAACAGTTATATAGCAGTTATAAGGGTGCAGAAAGTAAATGCGGAAAAGTAAATCTACGCTATTACAGGGATTTGAAATGGGGGATACATAACCAAAAAACCGGGGGAGTGCGAAAAGTAAAGTGCGGAAATAAAAGCAAATCCCAATTACTATTAAATCAAAAAGAATTTGCAACCTATACACCTTTTAAAATTTAAATGAATAAATAAATAAATAAAAATTAAACACACATGCGACAATTATAGAGTATGAGATGAGACGAAAAGATCGCGAAGAAGAAATAAGGGTTAGTAAAAGATTTGGATTAGTGATTAATTGAAACCTAAACTAAATTATTTATTAAACTAACCTAATTCTAAGTTAATTATTAAATTAAAATTAATTCTAATTAATTATTTAATTAACCTTATTAATTAAAATAATTAACTAATCCTAATGTCTAATCAATTTTATCCTAAAATTTGTCTAAATCCTAATTTATTAAAGTTAATAAAAACTATTTCAAAAATTAAATCCATTAAAACCTAAAAAAGAAAATAATTATTTTTGTATTTTTAATGATTTTTAATGAAAATAATTAAGTGAAGAAAACTAATTCTAATCCAATTAAAATTAAAATAAATTTTAAGAGAAAACAAATTGGTTGATTAAAACCCTAATCCTAGTTTTGTCTATTGGTTAGTAGCTAATTATGTGAATAAATTAGTTTAGTTAAGGTTTCGTTAATAAAATTAGAAAATAGAAAGATAGTTGAAAAAAAGAGAGAAAAAAAGGTAGGCGACGCTGGGTATCGAACCCAGGTCCTAAGAGTTACCAGTAACATCACTTTGCAAACTGCGCCGCATCCGTGTTGTTGATAGTGAACTGAAGCCATACGATTATATCATCATCATGCGTGTCCATTTGGGTTTCAAAGTAGTCAACCGTGGGCCCAACATTGGAAAGGATGGGCGAATCAAGACGCGCGAAGGTGCAATATAACACCCTTCTAAACCCTGCATCAATTAAATAAATAATTCAGAGTAACATGAAAACAAGGGTGCCACAATTAAAATAAATCAATTTATCATAAGTCATTTGTCATGCTTCACTTATAAACGAATCATCAATTTAACAAAATCATGTCTCTACACAGCGGAACATTCATCAACGGATAAGCATAACATCATCTATGCAATATCTTACAAAATTAATCCGATAACAACAAAATAGAGTATCATCATAAACTCTAAACTAGCGTTCCCCCAATGTTACAATATCAGAGCATGACACCTGACGCTATACTAACACACTGACTTATGAGCTAATCCTCACCAAGTCGAAAGCCGTTATCCTCAATCTGAAATAACAACATGTAAGGGTGAGTCTCATCGCAATTAACAAATATTATTGCATCATAAATAATAACACATCATAGTTATATTATTCACCCAATTGTATCATATTCAGACAATTCAACATCATACAACCAACACATCATCAATTCATAACACTGAAACACATTCAATCATGTTGTGAAAATCATGCATATGAATGACCTGACACTATGCATGTGGTACCAAACATCATCAATGGGAATAACCCACCGACCAATCCAACATCATCAAGATACGGCCCTGCCAGCATAAATTCCACACAATGGGAATTATGCCCTTCACTGAATCCACAACATCATCTGGATTCAGCCCTCGACACATGATTATGAATGAATGCAAACATATATGAAACATACTTATACCATCGTCAAGTCTATGAGTAACATCATCTAATACTCAAACCATCATCATCATCATCAAAGTATGTTTATATACATTAGCATCATTCAAATACAATCAATCATCATCATCGTCATTAAGAACATACATGTATTCACATTAATCCTCATCATCATCATCATCCATAAAGGACATACATGTATTCCCATATTCCAAAACAAATCAATCATCGTTATACAATTCTCATCAATCATCACATCACATAATCATGTTTTCAAACACATCTTATATTGTCACATTTCATCATATATGTCAACAATACATCATCCATCAAACTAACAATACATCATCCATCCTCGCATAGAGTATCTTATAAACTTCACCATCCAATTAAACAAATCATCATAGACTCATATTTTAAACATAGCATGTATTGTCATATCTCATCGTATATGTCCATAACACATCATTCATCAAAACAAGCAAATTATGGTTTAAAATAATCAAAAGTTACACCTCATTTCATCATTTAAACACATGAGATATTTTATGAGGTTCATCATACTCAAAACGACACTCAAAACAGGCCAACAATTCAAAAGATACATCATATTCAAGTTTTGAAAATTTCTGCACAGCAAGGTCCGCTCAGCGGACCACTAGCGACCTTTGACATAAGCTAACTAGGTTGGGCCCTCCGCTTAGCGGACCCCCCTCCGCTTAGCGGACGTGCGATTTTGCAGATTCTCAGGTCTGCGATAGACCCTACGATCTCACACATTCTAAGTCCAAAATCGATTCTAAACATCATATACAGCCAAATAATCATCAATTGCATCATCATACATCTTTATACATCAAAACAACACATTATTAACGAATAATCTATGCAATTTCATCAATTATAACCTCCCTAAACCTAACATATAATCCAATTGATCTAGACAATATTCCTAATCAATGTTATCATCCAAAACACGATAAGAAATGTTAACCGGAGAGTCCCCCCTTATCTTAGCCAAGGGTTCTTGATTGGTCTCTCCCTCTACTTCTCCTCTTTCACGTTCTTGAGTTCCCAATCCTTCAGTCTTTTCACGTTCCAACCCTTTTCTCCAATTCCCTTATTATTTTATAAAAATAACATTAAAATAGTAATGGGCTTTACTAACTTAACACATCATTCTTACTAACATCACACATGGCCCAATGCCATAAACCATTCTTTTCCAATTTATTTTCATAAAACCTAAATAAGTCTAATTATTAATTCAATTTCCAATTAAATTAAAAATTAAAATATACGGGTGTTACATGAAACGCGTGAAGTCAACCCAGTCAGCGCTACTGTTCATCATCTTCTTCCTTCTTTCCTGCGGATTCTGCTGCGGTTTTTGCCACGCTTTTACCAGCGGATTTTTCCGCCAGTTCTTCTCCTTTATTGGCAACAATTTGAAACCTGCGAAACAACAATCAAACGAAACAAGAGATAACCCATATCCCCTAATTAGGTCCCTACAAACGCAATGGTGGGGTTTATTTTCATTGAAACTGTCTGTTTGAAGGAAAACAAACACTAAGTGTTCTTGAGCCCTAGCCATGGTGTTTTGTGATTCACACGTCAAACCTTGCAAACGATGGATCAAACTTGTTCTGATGAGTCTCTGGAACACATTAGTGATGTTAGTTTGAATGAAAACGTAGTAAAAATCAAAATACGAAAAAATCACAAGTATGGTGCAATCATGATTCATGATGTGTACGATTCAGGGTGTTTTGGACATGGATAATGATCCATTCTTACCCTATTATAACTCAGGAACACGAATGAATGGCTGGAACGGCTTGAGAATTGCTGAAACTTTGTGATACAAACTTGCCTCAAACCTTGATATTTGAAGAATTCTCTAGGGTTTTTTTGTGGCAGCCTTCCTCTCCTTTTTTTCGTCTGGGATTACCAAGTATATATAGGAGAATGATTAGGTTAACAAAAATGCAAGAATATCCTTGATTGGCAATAGAAAAGATTTGATTCAAAAATCACATGAAAATTTCTAATATTGAACCCAATCTTGCCGCTTTCTCTCTCCACAAATTTTCAATCAAATATTTGATATTTTAGTCACTCCATATGATTGGAAAATAAATCCCCTGATTTAATTCATTATTTCACTATTTTATTTGATTTAATTTGGGTTTAAATGAATAAAATCCAAAATAAAAGAAATAATAATAAAAAATAATGGAATGGACATATGGACGTGGGATAAGCTTAAGATCATGCTTCGAGACCAAAATTTAGGCCCATGGGCTCAAAAGATCAAAATTCTTCACTTTGCACTTCATGCACTCTCATAAAATTTCTCAATTTAGCAATCCATAAATTTCTCAAATTTAGTCCCGTGAAGATGTTTTTGAGCATTTTAGAAAGCTTAGAGTGTCCTCTAAAACCCACTTTAGAACATATTTTTTGTTTGGAGATTTTATCTTAATGATATTGGCTTTGACAAAAGACAGATTTTTGTTGACTTTCAAAAGGACCTGTAATGTTTGAACTCATATCTTCCAAATGATGCAATTTTGGCCAAGTCATGTGGACACAAAATTGTAAAGCATTGAATTTCCTTCAAAATGAGCTTTGGTTAAGAATTTTCTGATGAAGCATGTGAAAGTTATGACCAGACAAAATTCAGTTGACTTTTAGTTCCAAAACCCTAATTTAGAAACTTTGAGTTTTATTGATTTCTAAACTTTCCTTGATGAATCATGATCAACCCTTGATCAAATGATGAATGGGACTTCAAATCCTTGATGTTGACCAAAAATCAGGAGTTTTGACTGTATGTTGACCACATCTAATTTTTAGGTCAAGCTAGTCGACTGTTGACTTTTTAAGCATTTGACTGGGCAATCTTGTGAATCAACGCTTGAAACTTGGTATGAGGATGAAATCCACTTGAGGCCTTGATACATCCATTTCCTTTGAGAAAACCAAAACCCTAATTCTGGAGACCTTGGTTTAGGAAAAGAGTATATATGCTTGCTTCTTGCACTACTTTGAACAATTAGAGATCTCAGTGCTTGAGCCAAATTATTTTGAAATATGGTGGGAAAATTTTGGGGTATGACACTATCCATAAGACCATAGATCTAACGGAAACCATATCTCAAGATTTGTTGACGTATTTATCATTCAGATTTCCTATGACATTTTTAATGGGATGATCCTTCTGAATTCTAATAGTTGGCCCGCTGTTGACAATAATTTCTTTAGAATTTGTGGTTTTAGACTCAATGTTAGACCCCTTGTCTAGGACATCTACTGGGACATCAGTTTGTTAAGGAGACACATCATCTTCTTCTTCATATTCTTTCTTATATTTAGGTGTATCATTAATGAAAACATTTATTGACTCCATCACTGTCTTGGTACATTTTTTATAGACACTGAATGCTCATCTATTGATGGAATATCCTAGAAAAATTCCCTCATCACTCTTAGGATCCATCTTCCTTAGTTGATCACGATCTGTCAAGATGTAATACTTACTACATTTTGTTGAGGTGTGATAAGTGTTGAGAATTCATGACCAATTCCCTCAGATGAACAAAACTCAAGGAACTTAGAGTTTTCAAACTCTTTTCCATGGTCACTTCTTATCCCCACTATCACTCTCCCTTTTTTCTTTAGAGATGTTAACATAGCTCTTTGAACACATCAAAAGTGTCATATTTCTCGTTAAGGAATTTGATCCAAGTGTACCTTGAGAAACCATCCACACACATAAAGAAATATATTTTCCCGCCCAAAATTTCAATTTGCATAAGTCTCATGAGCTCTATATATATGAAGTAATAATAAAACTTTGGTGGTAGCAAGGTGCTGGAGCTTCTTGTGGGAAATCTTGATATGCTTTCCTCTTTGGCATTCACCACATATTTTGCCTTCTTCAATCCTGAGTTTAGGCAATCCCGTGATAGCATCTTCATATATGATATTTCTCATACACTTAAGGTTGAGATGACCAAATTTCTAGAGCCATAACTTAATCTCATCAACCTTGGATATCAAACATGTTGAGGGCTGACTTTTTTTTTAGATAAGAAATATCCACAAGTAACAATTGTCTTTGGATTTGGTTTCTTTTACTAACACCTATTGATCTTTGCTGGAACCAATTCATTCATACTTGTTAAAGTTCACATTCATACATTGATCACGTAGTTGACTCATATTGATTAAGTTTGCAGTCAATCCTTCTACCAACCGCACATCATCAAGACAAGGGAAACCTGGACTAACCAGTTTTCATGTATATTTGATTCTTCCTATAGCTCCATCGTCAAAGGTAACATAACTATTAGAGTAGGGATTTAACTCTTCAATAAAGTTCTTCTCATCAGTCATGTTCCTAGAACATAAAATATCAAAATACCAATATTCTTTGGAGGAAACTCTAAGATATGATTGAGCTATGAGGCAACTGATAGTTTCCTTGGGTTTCCACACTTTCTTTGCTTGAGTTTTCTTCCCTTTATTCTTGTAGAGCCATGGTTGACTATGAGATCAAGGATAACCATATAGTCTATAGAAAAAGGGTCTTATATGACCATATCTACCATAATGGTGACATCTCCTAGATGATTTTTTGTTGCCTCTATTATGAGGGTACACATGTTGAGCATGATGTTGGGACATATGTCCTTCATCATGAACTCATTTTTCTTAGGAGAGAAAAACTTCTTAGTCGGGACTTTGACCTTTTTGTTCTTGGAAATTTTGTCAAACCCTATAGCTTTCATATTTTTGGACTTCTCCCTAACTTCTAATATTTCATCTAGCATATTAGAACCATTGTTCAACATACGTACAAATTTTGTCATATTGTCAAGTTTGAACTTTAATAATGTGACTTCTTCTTCCAGACCTGGAATGGTTGAGCTAAGCTTGTCCTTTTCTTGAAGTAGAGCACTTATGGTATTCTATTATCTTAAGCAAGATTCCTTCCACTGAGTGAGCAAAAGTCTGGAAGTTTCTACTTGTTCTTCTTCTAAGATATCTTCATCACTAGGCTAACTACAAGAGTCATATTTTCCAGTGAAAGCCATCACCTTATTAACTATCTCTTCTTCACTTTCAACATTAGAATCAGACCAAGGTACCATTTGACCTGACTTTTTGTTGACTTATCTTCTACTTTAAAGGTGAAGAGGGCCAAACAATATTTATAAAAAGCTCCTTATAAAAAAATGACTTTTATTTTAAGAAAAAAATATAATTTAAGGAGCTTCTATTAAAGTAGTTGAAAGTAACTTTAAACAAGCGAGATTTGATTTTCTCCCCTTAAAATAAATTTGTGATTCCCCCTTGAGAAATCCAAATTCCAAATTGCATCCTCCTCATCCTGACTTGACTATGGAATCTTCAAATTGCATCCCCCTTGATAAATTTGTTATTTTTTAATAGTTTTTTTATGTTTTTTAAAATTATTTCTATTAATATTTTTTATGAAATTATATTTATAAATTTATTGTTAAAATATTAATTTGGGTCTTAAAGCCCAATATCATTTTATGTAGTCCATTAAATGAACTTTTGAAATGTATTGTGTGAAAGGGGTTTATAAACTCTTCCATTTAGAAATTATTTTTCGATGTGTACCTTCCAGCATACTCTGTATCTCATTTTTACAGCTTGTCTTCTACTTAAAACCTACTGCTTGAATATATATATATTACATGGTGTGCTTGCACTCACAAGAAGAAAGTGATGGCGTTGATAACTGTTTTTTTTTTTCACTTGCAGCTTTTATGTTGCTGGTAGTATTCAGATACGTAAAGCAACATGGTCTGCATGCATCACACTTACATCACTAAAAAAAACCCTATAGTAACTTATACTCCTAATGTTTCTAATCAAACAATCATGAAAACTAAAACTTGTTTGTTATTTTGAAGAGAAAAAAACACATGCAGTGCAAACGGTAACAGAAGCAGTTCTTTAAGTCCGTAGCTGTTGTCCATTGGGACCAGGATCAGTCGCTCTATCATGCCAAGTTGTATTCAATGTTGTTTTCATGATGGGTCAACACTGTTATGGACATATTTTTGAAGTGTTTTCATGTTTTATCTTTATAGCATTAGGCTTCCTTTCTTAAACTAGTTATTGTACCAGTTTTTTTTCCTTGCTCAAAGATGTAGACCTGTATCCCAAGAGCACTTGTGCACTCAGCGTCACTTCCATTGTGTTTGGGTACTTATTTATCAGTATCAGTTGAGATGGAAGATAGGTAATAATGGATACGGTTTTTTTTTTTTTTTTGAAGGGAAGAAATGCTTAATATTAAACAGCAGAAACATCAACAGACATAACAGCAGAGTCCCTAGAGGGAACACCATCAATCCAAGTTCTTGAGCCTAAAGAGTGCCCCAAACCAACAAGGTTGTGAGCATCAAAATTCAGATTTCTACCAATGAACATAACAGAACCAAACTTAAAATTCCTAAGGAGAAACCTACAATCGACCGCAATTGGCTCGATAACCGCATTAACCACTGTGGAATTGACACAATCGACTACCGTCTTGGCATCCGATTGTAGGAGGATAGCTTCAAACCCCAACGAATTGGCAATGTTCAGACTCCATCTCATAGCTAAAGCCTCTGCGACCTCAGGCTGGATATCCAAGACTTCTTTGCGGCTGGCAGCATACACAAACCTGTGGTCACGGTCCTTGAACACACAACCGTAGGCCACACTACTGTCCGGGAAAACACCAGCATCACATTGCACAATGGCCAGGTTCACAGAGCCCTCCGGCCAAACCTGATGCTCCACCGTAGGCAGACTTTCCTCTGGCCTCATATTGCCACTGATGAACTCAGATACGCTACCCAAAGCCTCCCGGGCCACTCTCACCGGCGAGGAAACCTTGTTCTCGTAGACTAGTAAATTCCGAGCCTGCCAAATTTTCATCAGGATCGAACATAGCAGTTGCTTACTGAAAATGTCCCTGCACTTCAGAATCGAATTAATCCAATCCCGACAGTCAGAATCACCAGGGATGCGATACCCCAAGGAAGAAGAGAAGAACGTCTGTTTTGCGAAAGGACACTCCATAAAGACATGACGGGCAGATTCAGGTTCAGTACTGCAAAACGAACACGAAGTGTCAAGCGAGATACCTTTTTTGGCGAGGTTGGTCTTCACCGGTAGAATATCCTTAGCCAAGCGCCAGATGAAATTACGAATTCGAGGATGAATGGGTGCTTTCCAAATATTCTTCCAAAGACCACCATGCTGACTGCTCGAGGTACTTGGAACAGCAGCCCGAGCAATTCTTGCACAACACCGATAAGCTGACTTCACCGTGTATTCTCCAGATTTGTCATGATGCCAAATCAAAGTATCTTGCGAATCCCTTTGTGAGAGGGGAATGCTAACCACCTGAAGAGCAATAAAGGGATCGAAACAATCGTAAACCATCGTCCTATTCCAGCAACCAAGGTCCCTGTCAATAAATTCCCCCACTTTGGTATTCTGATCAACTCCTCTGGCCGTTCCTAACACTTGAAAACCAGAAAGATCTGGCAGCCATTTGTCCCCCAACACCCTGACCCTGTTACCGTCGCCGATTCTCCACCGCGTCCCGCTCTGAACTAGGTCCCTAGCACTAATAATGCTCCTCCATGCGTAACTTGGGCAGAAACCTACAGGGCCATCCTCAAGAGAGCATTTAGGATAATATCTACTCTTAAAAATCTTCCCCATCAGCGAAACCTCGCCCTTCAACAACCTCCAATAATGCTTTCCCAAGAGGCTGGAGTTAAAGTCACGAAAACCTCTGAAACCTAACCCCCCTTCCTCCTTAGCTCGAGAAAGTTTTCCCCAGTTCATCCAGTGTACCTTTCGCTTCCCCTCCTTAGAGCCCCACCAGAAGTTTGCGAGCAGAGACTCGATTTCATGACACACGTTCTCCGGGAGCCTGTAACAACTCATGATATACGCAGGGATTGCTTGCGCCACGGCCTTGATTAAAACCTCTTTACCAGACCTAGACAGGAACCGCTCCTTCCACCCTTTTAGTTTCTTCCACACCCTCTCCACCACCATAGAGAAAACCTCCTTCTTCGATCTGCCCAGCACCACAGGGATTCCCAAGTACTTCCCATGACTCCCAACCGAATTCATATTCAAAATGCCCTGAATCATCTCTTTATCCTCTTCCTTCACGTTTCGGCTGTAGGACACCTCAGATTTGTCGAGATTTACAGTCTGTCCGGACGCCCCTTCGTAAGCAGCCAAAATAGACATCACTCTAGCAGCTTCCCCAACATTCGCCCTAGCAAAGAGCAAGCAATCATCTGCAAAAAATAAATGTGAGATAATCGGAGCTGTACGTGCCACTTTGATACCATGGATCTCCTTTTCCTGCACACCACGCTTCAGCATCCCCGAGAGAACATTTGTGCACAAAATAAATAAATAGGGTGAAAGGGGGTCCCCTTGGCGAAGCCCCCGCTCCGGAACGAAGCTCATGCTAGGCTGCCCGTTGATCATAACTTTATAGGAGACCGTTGAGATGCAATTCTTTATAAGGCTGACCATGTGAGCCGGAAAGCCCATAGCAATCAGAACCTGAACAACAAAGTCCCACTCCAGCCTGTCATACGCTTTTGACATGTCAAGTTTCATCGCCATAAATCCCTTCTTCCCCTTCTTCTTGTTTTTCATCCAGTGGAAACACTCCATTGCCACCAACACATTATCAGTGATAAGCCTCCCCTTAACGAACGCGCTTTGTTCCTCATCCACGATGTCGGGCAGAATGTGTTTCAGTCTGTTGGCAATCACTTTCGTGACCAGCTTCATAACCACGTTACACAAGCTTATCGGTCTGAAATCCTTCGGTCCTGCCGGCTTCTTGCACTTGGGGATTAAAACAATATGGGTGTTATTAATCGGGGACGGACTTTTGTTGGAATTGAGGATGTCTAGCACCAGCTTGCACACATCATTACCCACAATGCTCCAGAATTTCTGGTAAAAAAGCGCTGGAAGTCCGTCAGGACCCGGAGCTTTAAGGGGATGCATTTGATTTAGAGCCTCCTTGACCTCCTCCTTGCTGAAAACTCCGGAACACCACGCAATATGCTCCGGCTTGAGTTTGCCACTCACCACCGAGCACGTCTCCACAACATTGGAAGGCAAACTGGATGAAAAGATCTCAGAGAAATAACCCACAAGAATTCTTTCTAAGTGTTCAAAGCCCCTCCACCAATATCCGTTGTCGTCCTTCAGCTTCTGGATAGAGTTTGTCTTCTTCCTCTGATTGGCCTTACTATGAAAGAACTTAGAATTTTTATCCCCATGTTTAAGCCATAGAGCCCTACTTCTTTGTCTCCAAATGATTTCCTCCATATGCATCAGCTTGTTTCTTTGCCTTTCTAGAGACTGCTGAAGTTTTATACATTCCTCGTTCGCATCCCAACACTCTTGTTGATTTAATCTTTCCTCACATCTCCTAAGCTCTTTTCCAATAGCACCTGCCCTGTATTCCTTAAACAAATCATCCAGGCCCTGCATTGCTAAGAATCTGTTCAGCCCCTGAGCATTTGGTCCGTGCCAAAGTTTAGCCACAAAACCACCACATCTCGGGTCCCTACTCCACACCTCCTCAAACCTGAATATGCGTCCCCTTCGTTCAATAATGCCTCTTGAATTATCTTCTAACAGGACCCTAAGGACCGCATGATCGGAGCCGTGACGAGATAAATGGCTCACCCTGATAGGTGAGAACCTGTTGATGAAGCCCATAGAAGCGACACTTCTGTCCAGGCGGCACTGCACATTATCACGCCCCTGTCTGCCATTGGTCCAAGTAAACCGGTGTCCCTCGAATCCCAAATCGGATAAACCACATGTGTTCAGAACGTGTCTACCTCTGGAAAGTTGAGATAGGGATCTTTCATTACCCCCCTGCTTTTCGTCATCAGCCAGGATATCGTTAAAGTCCCCGAAGCATATAAGTCTTTCTCCACAGCACCTAACCTCATTTTCAATTAAGCTCCAAGTCTGCCTCTTATTCTGTTCCTCAGGAAAACCGTAAACTCCAAGAAAACACCATCCAGAATTATCCCCGTCGTCTGCCACCTCCCCCCGGATGTGATTGAGAGAGAAAGCATTAACGCTAATCTGCAATTGTTCTTTCCACAACAGCACCAGACCTCCCCCACGTTCCTTTCCTTCCCCCCTGCACCCCACCACCTGACAGCCTTCAAAACCACATTTAAACTGTAAATTCAGAACCTCCTCCTCCTTAAGTCTTGTTTCCATAAGAAAGAGCACGTCGGGATTTTCAATACGGATGAGCCTTAACAAGGCTCGAATTGCACGGGGACTCCCCAACCCCCTGCAATTCCAACTGAGGAGTTTCATTGGGTTAGGCGGTGTTGGGGCTCCAACACCACCTCTGGTATCAAGTTTGTGTTCTCCTTCACCTCATTGTCATTCTTTCTCTTCTTTTCGCCACTACCTCCCTCCTCTATCGTACCGTCCACTATCATGACGTCAATGAGTTGTCGCTTACCCAAATCCACGCCTACTTTATCCTTTCTGGCTCTTTCGGTTTTCCTAACGTATGGCTTCCGCGTCCATTTCTTCTTCTTGGTCCCTGTAACATTTTTAGGATCTCCTTTGCCCCCTTCCATCTTAGATAGCTCCACTGCCCCCAAAGATTCCGCCACCGCCTCAATCTCCAGGAAGTTTAAGGGTCCCGACTGTCCACCCTTCTTCTGGGTCTCAACCTTCCCTACCTCCCCACTATCCTTCATCCCGTTCTGATCAACCTCTGCCTCCCCTTCCTTTCCTTTCTCCTTAGATTCGCATTTGCTCTGGCCTGACGAGATGTTGAAAAGACTTTTTGAACAGGAACTCGATGTTGACTCTCTTTTTTAAGTAGAAGACAAGCTGCAAAAATGAGATGCAAAGTATGCTGAAAGGTTTTGCGTAGGGGTGGCAAAATGGATGGATCGGATGGATATGGATTGGATTGCTAATGGATGGATCTAATCAATCCATTAGTCCATTAACAATCCACTAAATTTTCATCTAAAAAATCCAATCCAATCCATCCATTAAGGTTAAAATCCAATCCAATCCATCCATTATCATCTTTTTAGTGGAGGGATATCCATCCATCCAAAACATTTATTTAAATATTTTAATTAACTTTTTAAGTAATTTAGATTTTAAAACTTTACAAAAACTTTTTTTTTTTAATTACTCTAGAATAATATTTTTACAATATATAGATATAATAGATTCTTGTATTATATTTATTCATAGATTATAATATTTGATAGATAAGTTTTTGATAATTATTTGGTAGTTATTCTATTTCATTTTTCTCTTTTTTTTTCAAGTTATTTCTAATTTTTTTATCTTTGTATGAATCTAATTTTTAGTACTTTGGTCCTTCTAATTGTGAAATGACAATCACCATCATCTAGTTACAGTTTCATTTAATAATTGGAATTGATATATTTCTTCGTTGTTAAATTATTACACCCTTGCTTTCTTATTTCTCCTTCATTACCTAACTACTGTATTGAATTGTAGATTTTTTCAATTCTATTATGAAATATGATTTCTAATTCAAATGAATTGAACAAATGCACAGTGCTTTTCAAACTGAAACTCCACCATTTCCACGATTTTCAAATTGACATTCTTTTACTACCACTCTCTTTTCTCTCTCTCTCTACAATATATATATATATATATATATATATATATATATATATATATATATATATATATATATATATATATATATATATATATATATATATATATATTAATTTTTAAAATAATTTTTTCAAGAAAAAGAAAAAAAATTATGAAATTAGAAAATAAAGTCAACAATTTTATATGCAACTAAAAAAATCCATTGGATTTATTAAATGAGATGGATGGATTGAATCCATCCATATAGTTAAATGGATGGATTAAATCCAATCCGTTAAGTAATTATTTGATTGATGGATGGATTGGATGGATAAATTATTGGATGGATTGGATGGATTTTCCCTTAATGGATTTTATTGTCACCCTTAGTTTTGCGTCCCACATCTAAAAATAGTTTTTAAATGGGAGAGTTTATAAACCCCTTTCACACGTACACTTCAAGAGCTTATTTAAGGGAATATATGAAATGATATTGGGTTTTAAGACCCATGTTAATATTTTAATTAAAATAAAAAATGACGTGAATTTTAAAAAACAAAATAATTAAAATGCCGGGCGACGCAATTTTCAACCTGGGTTAATTTTTCATTCCAGTCAGCACGAGGGTATTTTTTAAGGGGGAAAATTGTTTGGCATAAGGGTATTATAAATTTTTCATTCCAATATACAGTCAGAATGAGGGTATTTTTTAAGGGGGAAAATTGTTTGGCATGAGAGTATTATATATTAAATTTTTTAATTTTTCATTCCAATATATATTTTCATAATTCTTTCCATATTATTTATTTTATCTAATTTAAAAGAAAATAGTATTCATTCACGAGCCAACGAGCCAACATTATTTTCAAATATTTATAAAAAAATATTCAGTTCAATTTTTAACATATTCATATCTTTTAGTAGTATAGTAGTATTTTATTTTAATTTGTATCCTTTTTGTGTTATATATATATATATATATATATATATATATATATATATATATATATATATATATATATATATTTGTGTTATATATATATATATACATATATATATATATATATAACACAAAAATATATATATATATATATATATATATATATATATATATATATATATATATATATATATATATATATATAATATAGTAGTATTTTATTTTAATTTGTATCCCTTTTTGTGTTATATATATATATATATATATATATATATATATATATATATATATATATATATATATATATATAAATAAAAATCAGTATTTTCACTCGTAAATATTTTACATTAAACACTATTAAATTTAGACGAAAAATCATATTTTATTATATCCTCACTTTTTTAGATTATTTCATCAATATATTAAATAAAATATTTTCATAGATAAATATCAAATGATATAGTTTAAAAAAATTTTAAAGTTGAAAAATTATAAATATTACCAAACAGCTTAAACTTTATTTATAAAGCTCTTATTTTCAACTTCAACTTAAAAAGTAATTTTTACAACCGAAAAAAGCTCGGTCAAACGTCATCCAAGTGTTTGAAAATTTCTTTTCTGCTTCTTTATAAATGTATGACAATCAGCTTAATGTGTCAAAACCTTTCACATTCATAGCATTGTGCTCCTTTGAATCTATTAGGTTTATCTTTGTTCTTGCTTTGGGGACTGATGTCTGATACCTTATCTGAGGTATTTGTCCTCCATTTTCTGTCCAATTTCTTCAAGGAGTGGTTAAACTTTCTGCCAATAAGTGATATAGAATATGATATATTTTCTTCACCTTGATCTTCACCCTCTTCAGTGTTGGACATAAAAGTTATACTTTTGTTCTTCTTTTCAGTCATATCATTTAAAGCCATCTCAAAGGTTTGAAAAGAGACAACGAGTTCATCAACTTTGATGTTACTTAGGTGTTGTGCTTCTTCAATAGTTCTAACCTTCATGTCAAACTTCTTTGGTAAAGATCTGGGGATATTTATGGTCAGTTTTTCTTCAGACATCTTTTCTCATAAAGCAAAGGAATGTTGGCAATGTCTCGCAGTTTGATGTTGAAGTTTGAAATAGATTCATCTTCATTCATCCTTAGATTTTAAAGAATTTGTAGTAAGGAGTTTCAACTTTGACATTATAACCTTATATGTGCCTTCATGTGCAATTTTGATAATCTCCCAAGCATCTTTGGCTTCAGTACATGTGTTAATCAATCTAAACGTATTTTTGTTAATACTTTCAAGATAGCATTCAAAGTTTTGGAGTTTCCAAGATATTTATTATCTTTAGTATTAGTCCAATCAACTTCTAGCTTTAAGGTTGATGTTCAATATTGATAAGTAATCATAGGGTGTTTTGATAAGTGGTTTTCATATCACTTTTAACAGTTGTTCTACTTTGTTATTTCCTCAGTTTTTCAGTTTTACTTCATTTTATCGCATTTTATTATTTAGTATTATGTTTTTGGTAATTCCAGGCTTTAAGAAATATCTCGAATAAAAGAGGAATAAAAATGAACGAAACACGAAAAAGGGTGAAAAAGCATATTTTCTCCCATACATTGACTAGAGGGCTCCTATGGGTGGTCGTAGCACCTGATACAGGCCGTATCACACAATTTCCTAAGGCCATATGTAGCAGTTGCTACGGACCGTAGCAGGCGCGTGAGATCTTCCCCTGATTTGTTTCCTTTTCCAAATCTCTTGTTGTTTTCGTATTTCTGCAATATTTGATTCTATAATAAACCCCTTTGACGGAAATTGAATGTGATTTATTTTATTTCTCATTTAGAATTAAACTCCTTTGATAGGAATTAAATAGGATTGATTTTTTCTCATAAAGCAAAGGAATGTTGGCAATGTCTCGCAGTTTGATGTTGAAGTTTGAAATAGATTCATCTTCATTCATCCTTAGATTTTAAAAAATTTGTAGTAAGGAGTTTCAACTTTGACATTATAACCTTATATGTGCCTTCATGTGCAATTTTGATAATCTCCCAAGCATCTTTGGCTTCAGTACATGTGTTAATCAATCTAAACGTATTTTTGTTAATACTTTCAAGATAGCATTCAAAGTTTTGGAGTTTCCAAGATATTTATTATCTTTAGTATTAGTCCAATCAACTTCTAGCTTTAAGGTTGATGTTCAATATTGATAAGTAATCATAGGGTGTTTTGATAAGTGGTTTTCGTATCACTTTTAACAGTTGTTCTACTTTGTTATTTCCTCAATTTTTCAGTTTTACTTCATTTTATCGCATTTTATTATTTAGTATTATGTTTTTGGTAATTCCAGGCTTTAAGAAATATCTCGAATAAAAGAGGAATAAAAATAAACGAAACACGAAAAAGGGTGAAAAAGCATATTTTCTCCCATACATTGACTAGAGGGCTCCTATGGGTGGTCGTAGCACCTGATACAGGTCGTATCACACAATTTCCTAAGGCCATATGTAGCAGTTGCTACGGACCGTAGCAGGCGCGTGAGATCTTCCCCTGATTTGTTTCCTTTTCCAAATCTCTTGTTGTTTTCGTATTTCTGCAATATTTGATTCTATAATAAACCCCTTTGACGGAAATTGAATGTGATTTATTTTATTTCTCATTTAGAATTAAACTCCTTTGATAGGAATTAAATAGGATTGATTTTTTCCGCATTTAGAATTTGGTCATAAAAACTCATATGTAGTCTTGAGTTTTTCATCCAGATTTTACTCCAGCAATTTTGTTTCATGTATTTTACTTTTCCAAGTTTTGTACTCAAGTCTCAATTGGAGCAATAGATCAAGTTTAATTCATATATTTTCTTATCATTTAGGTTCCGTTTATCATTCTTATTACTATTTCTTTATTATTTCTGCCGTTTATTATGTTTTCTATGATTAATGTTGCTCTGTATGTGTTATTTCTCACCATGAGTGAGTAGTCCATTAGGAACAAAGGGTCATGAAGCACTTCAGCTAAAATATTAGTGAGAGAAAGTAAAAGAAAATTTTATAGAGAGAGAGAGGGAGAGAGAGAGAGAGAGAGAGAGAGATAGAGTGTGTGTGTGTGTGTGTGTGTGTGTGCACGCGCGCGTGTGTGTCTGTGTGTGAAGTGTCATAACATGCTTCTAGATGATATGAAATGAAGGAAATGACATATATTTATATGCTAGAGGTTGGTTCAAAAAGGAATTCGAATTTAATGCTTTTTAAGACATTTTAATAGATTAGTACATAATTCTAATCAATTAGATATTCAAAATCTATTCGATTATAAGTTTAAAATAGGAAAGAATAGACATCTCTCTGTTGCACATCATTAAAATGCTTTCCTAATTGTTTAGAGCTTAATTTTGAACTGAACTAACCGATTAGGTTAAGGTCCCAATCGATTAGAAAAATCAAAACTTTGCCAAAAACTATTCTGACAGCTCCCAATTCATTTGGCACAACTTTAAGACATCTTTAAATATATTTTCTTGATAAAAATTAATTTAAAAAGATGTTTTTGTGTGTGTGGCTGTGCGCTTTAGCCCGACTTTTTTAAGTCTTAAAAGTTACTTTAAAGTTAAAGTTAAAAATAAGAGCTTTTAAAATTAAGTTAAAGTTGTTTGGTTATGATTATTTTTTAAACTTTAGAGTTATTTTTTAATTTTATTTTTTTCATTAAAGTTATATATATAATGCGTATTGATTAATTGTTCTATTAACATCTATAATATAGTGTATAGTTTAATAATATTATTATTGAAAATCATTATACAATAAAATAAGATATAATATACAAAACGAATAAAAAGTTGGACAAAACTAGTATCTACAAAAATGATGATGTAAACAGAAGAAGAAAAAAATAAAATAAAACATAACTCTAGATGTTATGAACCGTAGAAAAAATTGAAAAATTGCCGTTTACTGCACTAGCGCAATTTTTTTAAAGAAAATGCTTTCGTTGGGATTCGAACCGCGGCCACATGTTTTAAGCTCTGAAAAAGTTAGTTTCAACGCCTTTTTTACAAGCTCCTTTTATTTAATTTTTTGCCTTGAAAAAAAAGCTACTTTTTTTCATAAGAGCTTTATAAAAAATGTGTTTGGCCCTTCATCTCCTTATAAGGAGAAGAAAAGTAGATAAAAAGTTGGGCCAAACACTACCTAATAAAGGTAGAGCTTTCTTGCACATTAAAACTTTTCAGATGCTTTCTCTAGCAGACACTTGCTAGACTTCACTTGAAATGAGGATTGGGCTTATTTTTCAATTGGTTGCCATCATCAGATAGTCAAACTCATCAAACTCTAATACTTAGGTTTGCATATTTATCTGCTTAACTGCTTATACTTGATTTGTCAAAAGACATTTGTCATCATTAATTATTTATCATCATCAAAATTTGTTGTTCTTATTAAAAGCATATCACCTGCAAAACAAGGTTCCACATTCTACCCCTTTTTGATGATGACAACACATCTCTCAAGGGAAGTTGCAAAAGAAAACAAGACATATATGTTTGGAGTAATTAAACTCTCCATGGGTTAAATAAAGATTATACTATACTCCCTTTGAGAGTATACTTCCCCTCCTTCGTCGAAATCAAAAAGGAGGGTTAAGATCCATTATGGAAATTAAATATGCAAGGGCTATTTAGATATATAGAGAAGGAAGGCATCACTCATATTATTTCTAGGAATTCAAATTACATTAAAGCATTTAGAAAAAGAAAAACATTATCTTTTATTAAAGAAAAGATGCTTAGAAATTAAAGTACAAAAGTGCATATTATTAAATTGAAAATTGTAGAAAGTAGAAAATAACACGAAATTTAAACACGTGGGTGAGACTATTATATTCCATAAGCATCGCCCTTCCTTTCCATGAATTTATTTGTGTCCTCGGTTAGATTTTGGAAATTTTTTAGCACTTTGCCTATCTTGATATCTTCTTCCTCAATTGATTCATCTTCCCCTTCTTCCTTAAATGAAGAATCTTCCTTTATTTCTCCATTCTTGATGTGAACTATAATCCCTTTTAGGGAAGTGTGTGTGATTATATGGCTTGTTGAATCTTCTATTTTCTCCATTGTGTAAACGTTGAAGATGGCCAAAAGTGTTGTGATTATTGGTCCATAGGGTAGCCCTGCAGATGGGATTTCTTTGCATCGAATCATACAGTTGAATATGCCTTCTGCCCAATTGGTTGAGATTTATTTGATTAGGAGCCACATGAGTACTAAATCTTAGATAATTACATAAACATGGTTTATGGTCCTTGGGAAAATAATTCTAGTGAGAAGGTACTAGAGGATTCTACCCTTTGGCTTCAGGTGAATGGATTTGAAGGGATCATTCTTCTTTTCCATAAGGTTTGGTTATGAGGATGTTAATGGCAGTAGAGTGCTTGAAGTTTTTAAATTCTATTGGCTTATCAGGAGTGTAGGTTATCCCTTCAGTGGGCAACTCAAAAGTTCCCCAAAAATGATTCATGTGAAGTGCAATTTCTACTGCTCTCACAATTGTTCTCAAGGAAATTCCTACAACTTTCAGGTTTAGGTAGAACTCTTTTACTAAGCTTGGGAAGGTCCTATCATAAATTTCGGTAAAGATCTAATTGATGGAGGCTTGGAAAATATGGTGATAAGGTTTATGATTTTTCAAGAGACTTGGTTCCAAGTACCAAGGTTGAATTACTTTCTTGGCTAAAATTTCCATCTTTTCTTCTTGCTTGCGATTTATCAAACACTGAGTAAAAGGATTTCTTTTCGGTGTTTCTCTGGGTTTTTGGCTTAAGGAAGCCATGATGATACTTATAGAAAGAAAAAGAACTCACATGACAGAAGATGCAAGAAGGAATGAGATGCAAGAAATAGTGAGGAGAAGAATACCTATTTATAACGTGCCATCTGAAGACTTGATCGATATTCCTAGAAAGCATTTAATGTACATTATGTAGATTGAAAATCAAATAAATTTTTTTCTAATTTAAGTGTGCTAATCGATTAGCTAAGGAGTCTAATCGGTTAGATAGCCAGATTTTTCAGGATTTTTGTGCAATCTTCATGAATGTTGAGATTTTATTTGCTTGAGTAACAAGCTAGGCTTGGGTTTTATTTGAAAATCTTCATTCCAAGCTTTTAAAATCGATTATCATAACGTGTCAACCGATTTGGCCTTTGTAAATCGGCCTCCTTAGTGCATGTTGGATCTTGTGCTGGATTTTTCACTTTTTTGCACCTCCATTTATGATAATTTACCCCCCTTTGCTATAAAACACTAGAATACTCATCTTATAGATTATAAAAAAATTATTGAGATGAGAAAATTTTAACTTTATTATTTTAGGATTTAATCCGAGTTTTCCGATTACTTCACCTTAAAGTAGTGTATACCTCTTTTATCAAGAACTCTCGATATTATATTTCCCTAAAGAGGGAAACACCAAATATACTATTGTGTATCCTTCACTACACATTGTTGGATGTGAGAGTTGGTATAAACAAAAAAGTGAACAAGTCTACTACATATATGTTCACTCAACTGATCACTAAGAATCATAAGCTTTGGGATATTATTAAATACTTTTCTTTGATAATCACGATTGACATTTTCCATCATCATTTATCCTTGGGTCAGAGACTTCATAAATGTTGTATAATTTAAGCGTATACTCTTGCTTTCTACAACTTCATTAATAATCATCAAGTCTCTGAGCTACAAAGCATACCAGTAAAACACTAAGGTTTCACCTTTGATGCCCATATCCTCTTGGACCCAGGTGCATTAGTTCTAGAAGATCTAAGGTTGTTACCTTTAGATCTTTTCAACTTATCAAAATGAAAAGGTTCTAAATGTCATATTCTTTTATAATGAGTGCATTTATATAGTAGACGCTTATTTTCCTTATGATCTACACATTTCCAAGGTTTCTATCATTTTTAAATCCTTATCCATTATTGTTTATGGAAGATCTTTGACTCTATAATATGAGGGAGAGCTTATCTCTTTATTGGGTAAATTTCCTACGATTTCACGTAAATCAGTTACTTATTTTATAAAGAAGTCAAACCGCTTACATTCTTCTCTAAAGTTTCTAATCCTAGTTATCTCTATCCTTAATGAATTATTTATTTCTTTAAGACCTCTTAATGATTTCTTAAGACCTAAGATACACTCTCTCAGTTTATCATTTTTTGCACTAATTTACCAGTCATTATAAATAGTTAAGCATACAATGGTTTGATACTTGGAATAGTATTTGCCTCGTAGGATGCCTTTAAGCATATTTCTTCTTCTTTATTGGAGTATTGAAGAAATTTCTTCTTCTTCTTCTTCTTCTTCTTCTTCTTCTTCTTCTTCTTCTTTGATACTTGAAATAGTATTATCCCCGAAGTTGATGTATTTCCTTCTATTCTTCATTCGAGTATTGAAGAAATTTCTTCTTCTTCTTTGTCATTCTTTGAACAAGACGACCTTTCATTTGATGTTGAATCTCCTGTGGAACATTTAACTACTAAGTATGTTCTTTCGAAGGATTGAGCTTGAGTTGTATGATAGAATTATGATGAATTTGCTGATTCTTCATTTTGTATTCCTTCATCTTTAAGTATTTGAACTAGCTCGTTCAATTTTTCTATAATTTCCTTTTATCTTGATTTTTCACTACTGATGATTGTGCATTATTTGAATCGAGTTGAATTATAATTTTACAGCGAATTAACAATACAATTGTACCCAATTCTTTGGTGTACAACTAACTAATTAGAATTACAATTCTCTAATTCCTCAGGCGAATTCGAAGTGAAATTAGGCGATCTAAGAGCGTTAATTCTCTAGCTACAACTTAATTACTTATTCTTAGTTAATTACATAGTTAAACAATTGCTTTATTTCTGATCGATAGAGTTACAATCAATAATTCCTACTCATCTAAATTCACTTTGCGCGCTCGTCAACAATTAAAGAGCAGTACACATAAAAGCAATTGAATCGAAATTATATAATCAAAATATTCAAATAACATCAAACAATCACATGATCCAACAAAGTAAAATCAAGTTCATATACTAAGACCTAATAAATCAAAATCTAGCTACTCAAAGTGATATAAGTCATTACCATGAGCTTAGATGAAGAGTACATGAAAATCAATGAAGAAATATGTCAATAATGACTCAAAAACTCTAAAATCCTTGTTGTAGAACTCCTTGGCGTCACTTTCTATTGTCAAAATATGAACCCTTGAAAAAGTCTCAAAATTTTCCTTTTAAGATAGCAGAAAACGTGTCAGTCAAGTGAACCACTGCGACCATGATAGACAGTATAGTGATCGCAATACTCTTAACTGCGACCACTATGGGGACATCACGATCGCGGAAAATCCAGGGGCCAAAATTACTTTTCGCTTGTTTTTTCTTCTTATTTTTTCTGATTCTATAATTTCTTTCTCTTTGGCTATTTTTCTCATTTCTTCATCACTTTAGCTCATGTTTTTGCTTGAAATTTCATCGATTCTATTGAAAAAACTCATAAATATTATGCAATTATAAAGTGTTATTAGTGCCTGTGTTAGAAGTTTTGATTCTCCTCTTAGTATCACAATGACCTATTTACTGGGCTTATGAAAATTATTTTGACAATTGAGCATACTTTTCATTCAAATTGGTAGAACATTTAGCTAACATTAGCTTACAAGTCTCTTAATTTAGTGCATTGGAAAATCAAAACAAGATGGAGTAATTGTATAATTGTTGTTGAACAACACCGTTACATAATTCTCACATTTTTAGAAAAGAAAACCATTGTACGAATATCTTAACCTGTGGTCATTCTCTTCCCAATTACACTTGGTGGAACAATACTCCCCTCATTATTAGACATGAATTAGTTAGAAAAGAAAATTAAATTTGCTTAATTTCAGATTCTATTAAACTTAAATTAGACTTGCAAAATTTTTGTTCTTTTTTCCATGTTTCCCTTTGTTTGGGGCCTTGACCTAGTCCTCCCCTTCTTCACTCTTTTTTCCTTTCAATTTTAGAAGGTGTTTATAAAATAATAAAAATACTTGTATTTATTTAATTATATCTACGAGCATTGGTTGAGTTGTATGAATTTTAGTTTAAAGATGTGAAATATAGTAAATGCTTCTAAGAGATGTTTGCGGTGAGAAATGAATTGATTTTGAGATAAAACAAAATTGTTCAATAAAAAATCTAAAATCATATGTACCATATGATATTATTCAATAAAATTCATTTAATATTAAAATTATTAAAAAATAATAAATAAATAATTTTTATGTAAAATCTATCACATAATACACTAAAAATTAGTATTACAAAATGATAATAGTTTTTCTTTTTGTATTATTTTAATATATTTTGTTCTGATCCATGTCATGTCCACTCTATTAGTTATATTTTGCCCATTTCAAAAGAATAACTCAGCAATAGAGACTAAGGGATTAAAGTGTTTTAACCTTGAGCGTGCGGGTTCCTCCTCTTTCTAAAGATTACATATATTATTTATATATGTATATAATTCAACATATACAAGTTAGGAATTTATTTTTAAAAAATTAATAAATATATCTAATAATTTCATTTAAAAAATTTATATTAAAGATATTTTTTTATCAAATGGTATTTATATTTCCCTTATCAACGTTGGATGTATGTATACTGGTCAACAAAATCATTAATTTAAATTTAAATTATTTTATTATTATTATCAATAGTTTAAGTGTTTTCTATTAATTGAATGGAAAGGGATAAGCATGAAACGATGGGTAAGAGATGTACATGAACGAATTTAAGAAACTAAATTTCATATTATATTTGGAAAATATATTTTAATAAAAAATAATTTCATAGTATATTTGGAAAATAAACTTTAATAAAACAGAAACTTCGATTTCCTTTTATATATATATATATATATATATATATATATATATATATATATATATATATATATATATATATATATATATATATATATATATATATATATATATATATATATATATAAAGAAACTAAATTTTATATTATATTTGAAAAATATATTTTAATAAAAAATAATTTCATAGTATATTTGGAAAATGTACTTTAATAAAACAGAAGCTGAAAAAATGTACTTTAATAAAACAGAAGCTTCCATTTCATATATATATATATATATATATATATATATATATATATATATATATATATATATATATATATATATATATATATATATATATAAAAAAAGAGCATATCAAGTGAGAGCATTTTTAAATGAGATATGAGAGAAAAAAATATATCAATCATTGGATTTATCAAGAAATCATATGAGAATGTTTTTTTTATATGAGAATATGAGAATGAATCTTAACCATTGGATTTTAAAATAAATGGTGGAGATTATGTGTGAATTTTTTTTCTCTATTCTCCATTATTAAAATAAATGGTGTAGGAGAGAGAGAAAAAAATATTCACACATAATCTCCACCATTTATTATAACTCCAAGAGTAAGTATTGAAGCTTTACTCCAAATCCCAATCGTTGATTATCATTAATTTAACGGCTTTAATTAATTTTTTAAATAGAAAAATATTTCCAAAAATAATTTAATTAAATGATCAATTAAAATCTAAATTAATGAAAATCAATGGTTAAGATTTAGAGTAAGTCTTCTACGCTTACTCTTGGAATAAATATATCTCTCAAAACAAAAAGTTAATTGTATCTCTTATCATAGTGTTTTTATTTATGCATTGTGGATCTTGTGTATTCAATTCTAGAGACTAATTTTTCTAAGACAACTAATATTTTTTTAATGTTAAATATAAAATAAATTGAGATAATAAATTATTAAAATAAATAATATAATATTAAATTGTTTTTAGCTATGTTATAAATCTCAAAAGAAATATAAATACTCTATCATTACCAATCTCTTTTTCACAAAACACATTATCAATCTCTTCTTCATATAACTTTTATAATGGAAAACTCAATTGCTAACATGGAAAATATTTTTCTTGAGATACCTATTGGAAATGATGTTGTGGAAGCTATAATCGACTTTGCTAAGAGTCGTGAAGCTAGCATAGTCGTGATGAAGGGTTCCGGTCTTGTATCTGACATTACCCTTCTCCAATCAGATTCTCGTATCCCAACTTATAAATTAGATGGCCCGTTTAATGTGTTATCTCTGGCCGGAGTGTACTTAAATCCCAATTGTTGTCGTGTTCCTGATCATCTCATCTATGATCCATTATGTACTGCTTTTGCCCTTCAACTCTCTGGATCTCGAGCGCAAGTGTTTGGCGGAGTGATTGGAGGAAAAATTATTGCTGCCAGTGACATTCAGATTTCAGCCTCTCTCTTCAAGAGGCCCGATTTCCTTAGGCTGGTCACCACTAATGGGAATGTTCAAGTATTTGAAGATGATGACGTCCCAACAATTGTTGGTGATGTTGATGCCGGTGATGGTGGTGTTGATGGCAGTGAATCTGAATCTTAATCGGAATCAGAATCAGATGATCAAGTTCTCCCTGCCATGCCATAATTTTTCACTACAGTCAAGACTCATGTCTTTTTCCTCGTTGTTTTATGAGCTTTTCAAATCATAAATAAAATAAGTTTGTTTTTTGTATTTTTAATTTTTATTTGAAGAATTAAATATGGTGAATTTTTAATCACTGATAGTTTTAAAGAGAGATTCACTGGTGCTTAAAATTTTATGTCTGAAAATCATATACTAGTAAAGAGACGACGGTTGGCCGGTGACGACAGTATAATTGTTTACGTGCATGAATGAATATATGAAACTGAATTTCATATTATATTTGGAAAATATACTTTAATAAAAGATAATCTTCCATTTTCTTTTCCTTTTATATAAGGAAAGTTACAATTATTTTAAGTTCTCTATTTTAATTATTTTATATCATGTATATTTAGTTAGGTTGAATATAACCATATGAGAAAACAAAAAGTTTACTGTATCTCTTAGTTTAGAGTTTTTATTAGGGATGTCAACGGGGCAGATATTGTTCGGAGGACGCTTCTCCGCTCCCCGCCCCGTCCCCAAATTTACTCCCCATTCCCATCCCAATCCCCGCCACGGGGAAATATTTCCCCCCATCCCCATCCCCACAGATCCCCACGGATATCCACGGAGATACAATCTTAAGAAAATTTCTACACTTTTTGTTAAAAACTATGACACTAGTATTTTGTTATTTTTTTTTTTTTAGTTTTTTTTAAAACGCATATATTTGCATCTTTATTTTATAAAAAAATAAAAATACATCTTGCATCAATAATAAATAAAAAAAGCAAAAGAACTTTTTTTTTAACAAGCAATTTGGACCTAGCGGGTTTCGAACCTGAGACCTTGAGAGGAGCAAAAAAGCAAAAGAACTTGATGTTGCTAATATTTTTTATGTAAAATAAATAAATAAATAGTAACATAACTTTTGCTACCGTGCTTCCACTAATTTACTACCACAATACCGATGTCATCCAGCGCAAGTGGTTGATTATGTGTGACAAATCTATAACTTCTAATGACTCTTCATTTTCTAATACATTAATATTTTTATGTAAAATAACTAATTATAATATATATATATATATATATATATATATAAAGTAAAAAAATTAATATATATCTTCGGAGTCGGGGAATCCACGGGGCGGGGGATACTTTCCCAATCCCCGCCCCAAAGTATTATCGGGGGAACTTTTCCCTCCATCCTCATCCCCACGGGGAAAAAATCCCCAACTTCGGATCTCCGCATAGATATTCCCCACAGGATCCCCATTAACAGATGCAATTGACATCCCTAGTTTTTATTTATACATTGTGGATCTTTTGTTTACAATTAGGGGTGGAAATAGACCAGGCCGATCAACTTACGGCTCAGTCTATATAGGCTTAGGTCAGATCAGACTTTTATACAAATAGAAAATGTCTAGGCTCTTTTATAAGCCTGTTTAACTAGAAAGGTTAGGCCACAGACCATATAAAAAGTATTTTAAGCTTATGAAATCGGCCTATTTAAATAAATATGAATAATTTTATTATTATTATTATTATTATTATTATTATTATTATATTGTATTTTATACTTTAAATTAAAATATAAAAATAAATCTTAGTTATTTTGAGGAAATTATGAAAATAAGATCGAAAAAAATCTTATCAACAATGTCATAACTTGCTTCCATTAGTTCTCTCAAACAAATAATATCACAAAATTTATGCTAGTAGATAAACTCAAATAAGTCAATACAAACAAACATTTAATCTCTCTGATCTTTTGATTTGTTAGTCTATAAAGTTGAGTTGAATGACTTATTTGCAAATGTTCAAATAAAATAGGTTTTTAAGTAGGCCAATAGGCCAATCAGACCTTCAAAAAGGCCAGACTCAGGCAAAAAAAAGTCTATGATAGGTTACAGGCTAGACTTGGACTTTGAATTTTTTAGTAGGTCAGACTCAGACTTAACAAAGTCTAGTTCGACCCAACTTATTCTCACCCCTATTTACAATTCTAGAAACTAATTTTCAAGATAGATAAAACTAGTAAAATTTATGTTTGAGTTTAAATATATAACAAATTTAGTAATAAATTATTAAAATAAAAAATTTAATATTAAATTGTTTTTAGCTATGTTATAAATCCCAAAAGAAGTATAAATATCTATTATTATTGATTTCTTTTTCACAAAATATTTACCCTAAATATTTTTAATGGCCGACGATAAAAATATATCATCGTCTTTCTCCCTATTCTCTAGGAAGGCACTCTTTAATTCAATTTTTTTTTTAAATTATTTGTTTTAATAAAATACTATTTATTATATTGATTAATAGTAAATACAGTATAATGTATAATGTATGTTTTAGGTGTAAGAATATTATTTTTCTTGTTGAATTTGCTTTATAATCCGGTCTATTAGCTATGTTTGAAACATAATTGATTCTCCTTAAAAGATATGCGCCTGGTTGATACTTGTTGTCCCTCTTTGCATTGGATGAATGTATTTTTCTTGTTTAGATTATGAATTCTTGTAATTATTTGAAACTAATTGATCAAGTTGATGGTCTTTACTTGTATTTGTGAATTTGTAAGTTATGATTCTGATTTGATTTTGTCCGTTCATGTATCCTCAAGAGGCATTATATGTTGCTTGTATACTTTGATCATGTTATTATAGAATAAATTTGAGGTAATAGAAATTGAAAGTATTTTATCTTTTGCTGTAGCCAACCAGAATCTAACTAAACAATATTGTGAATAAATGTGTCTCCATTAAAAGGCGTTAATATTTGCATCAGTTAAACTTTAGCTAACTATTTTGCACATAAAGAGATAGCCTCTCTATAAAGATACATTGAGAATTAACCTTGGTTATAACCGAAGCTAAATATTTATACACCAAAGAGGTAAAGTCGCATTCTCCGAAGTTAATATCGTCAACTTTTCAATCATGTCTCAACTTTGTTATAACGTCTTAGATTGCCGAAGCTAATTAACATTGGCTAAATGCTATTATTAACTTTAAGGCTGGAGGAGCTGTCTAGACCTCGACGCTAGGAGTGAACTTAGAAATCCTGGAAGGCTGCTCAAAACTAGTCGTTTGTTAGGTAGAGGAATGTTCATGGTCGACAGGGACGTTTTAACAAGCAGGGGTTATTCTGCTCCTCGACGAGGAGCAGGATGTCTGTTTTGTTGATAGCGAGGAGGTTGATCGAGTCGAGGGCAGTGATAGTGAGTTGTCGTCGACATGAGGGGGTAGCGAGCCCGACAATGGGGCAGGGGAGATGGCGTTCCTATTGCCCTTAGGTGGTTAGGCCAAAGCTTATTGGGCCATCCTAGGAGCATGAGCGGATTAGGCATTGCCTAGCCATTGGACCAGTCCAGAACAAGATCTCTCCAAGTCGTTGCTTCGAGTATGGGAGTGACGACTTAAGGTATGCCCTGATTTCGAGGAAGAGTATACCGGGACGTGCCCTTTTTTGAGGGGGTTGCTTTTTTAGTTTGCTCGAGGAAAGGGGATTGTCGAGGAGATCAAGCGTTGTCGGGGAGATGAATAGCTAAGGGAAAACGAAGGGGTGGCGTCGCCTGTGTGCGTTAACCCACGTGTTGTCGTAAATGTGTAATGATGGCTAGGCTAGGCTAGGTTAGGTGCGTGCTCGGGCACGAGCTGGGAGGACTCTTTATAAATAGGAGGGATCCCAGCTATTTGTCACTTTCTGTTTCTCTCTCTTCTCCAGTTTTCTGTTCGACGCTGCTTCCGTTGTCTCCCACCATGTGAAGATTTTGACCACCACTAATTCCTTTTCGACCATGCAAGTATCGTTGTTTCCTTCACTTTATTTGCTTTCGTTTTGATATTTTTGTAGAATGCATGTGGTTTAGGATAGGAGAAACGTATTTTAGGAGTCTATCTGGTGGATTGGTGGTGTTTGACGGTGGTTGTGCCATTTTTGGACGTCGACATCACCGAGACGAGAAAAAAGCCGTCGTTTTTGTGTTGCTTTAGGCGTTGTGGTCGACGCGATAGAGCATAATGCATGAATCTTCCGATGAATAGCTATCAAATTTGGGTTTGAGCGGTGGTTCACGCAAGTTTCCAGATGAACTTCAAGCAAAGCTTAAACCCAGGAGTCGAGGAGACATATCCTCGGAGGAACCTAGGGTTTTAGCTTCCCGAGGAGACCCCTGGTGTCTTTTGCCTACTGTTTTGAGTTAAGGGCTTTGGCCGAGGACGCCGTCCTCGTTGCCTTTGCACACGCCTTTCACTTGATTATTGGTGGAAGGGTGGATTTGATTTTTTGAAGTCAAATTCACTTTTCTCCATTGCTTTTTAGGTATAAATGTCTAGTTAATCCGAGGATGAGACGATGAGTGAGGAAGTCGCTCGGAAGTTGGGAGCTAAGCGACGCACATCCTTTCGGAAGAGACGTCTTCTGCTCGGGATGACCCTGTCCAGGAGGGAGCAAGTGACCCCGTCCAGGCACAGGAGGCAGGAATTTCCGAGGACGAATGGGTGGTCACCGGCCCTCGGAATACACCTTCGTACTTCGTCTTGCACCCCGACGAGGCCTTCACAACTATAGAGGTATAAACCTATCCACCTTGGGTCGAGGCGAAGTGGAGGGTTCTCTCTCCCGAGCCGGATGGAAGGATATGATCGGAGAGTACCCTCATAATCTTCTTCCCATATACGATAATTGTTTACGATAACTAGGGCTCCGACTTCCCTTCACCGACCTACAGGTGGCCTTGTTTGACAAGCTGCAACTTGCTCCTTCCCAACTTCATCCGAATTCAATAGCCTTCCTGAGGGCATTTAAGCTCGTTTGTGACTATCTGCGGATTAGGGCCACGCTGCCCCTATTTTTTATTGCTTCCATCTCTAATGGGGAGTCGAGGGTGGTCGATTTTCGTGGGTATCATTGAAGCAGCCGAGGAAGCTCTTCAAAGCATTTTCCGAGTCTGTCTGTGGTTTCAAGGACAAGTTTTTCCTTGTTCGGCCTTTGTCGAAGGGGGCTAACCGCAACGTCTTCACCTTGGAACTCCGTCGTCGACCGGATGGGACTTCTTTGACGACCAATAGCGGGGAGTTAAGGTACGAGTTGGCCCAGAAATTTACCTTTCAGTGGAGCCCGGTGCATTACGGCCAGGGTACGGACGCCTACATAGTGAAGGAAGAGTCATTTATTTTCGAGGATCATGATAGTTATGATAAGCTTGTGGCGTATGTTGGGAGTTCGAGGTTCAGGGGAGTTTGGATCGATAAGCTTGATCCCGTTTAATTAGTGTCAAGCAGCTCCTTGAGTGCAAGACGACCAAGGATGTTGAGGATTATCAGCGTAGTCGTATGTATAGTTTTACTTGTCTTTTAACGTGTGTTTGACTTTTTCCTTATTTACTTATTTTTCCTCCTTTTTTTTCAAGCAAGATGCCAAACCCTCAAGAGCGCATGCGAAGGAACCTTGCATCCAAGGCCAAAAAAGGGAGAAGACTATCAAGGCTCGTGTGGTGGACGGGGCTTTTTTTGCTCAGACTGGGTCGGGGGGCTCTTCCTCTGCTCCTCGGGTTTGGCAGCCCTCTCCTCAGGAAACGTCGTCGAGGCCGAAGTGTCCTCGCTTTGAATATCTGGTCGACCTGACCGCAGATCGGGGAAGTCGAATTTCTTCCTGCCCCCTGTGTTTCACCAGCCAAAGTTCTTTGAGGGTTCATCACTAGAGATGGAACGGATGGATTCTCTTCACCTGGAGGAGTTGGACCGTCTGGAGAGAAGGCAACTGCTGGCCTAGGATGTTGTCACCGCACTAAGGATCCTTGGTATGGTCGTGGTATATGCTAACAGGGCAACCTTCTAAAAGATCAAGTTACGAAAGGTTCGGGCAGCTCTTTCGGATGCTGAAGGGAAGCTGAAGAAGGTCGAGTCTGACCTCGAGGATATCTAGAAGGCAAAGGACGACCTTGCCAAGGCTAAGGAGGATATGGGGACCTTGGTCTCGAAAATGCAGGTTGCAGCTGCTCTCGGCAACGATGAACCTGAGGATCTCAAGGGGTTGGTCACTCGGGTAGAGCTTGTTGCTAAGTACCTGGTTGTTATGGACGGCGGTCTTGTGAATGCTCAAACGATTTTTGAGAACATCGTGGCTCAGATCAAGATTCTGAACCCTGAGGTTGACCTATGTACCGAGGGGTATAGTTTCATGTACCAGGTCACTGATGGGTAGGTGGTGGTCCCTGAGTACTTGAAGGATTTTGACATGTCGAGGGAGTCGCTGAGGCCCATCCCCGAGGAGCCTAATCTGAAAGAGATTGCCCAACAGAAGTTTGGTACTAAGGATCAGTAGGATTGAGATGCCCAGTTCGTTACCGAGGAGCAACAATCAAACGCCTAATTGATCTTTTCTATGTTTGTCTGGCCTGTGCGTTGTTAACTTTGTAATTTTTTGTTATTCAGGCTCTACCCGTTAACTGTAATCTGCAAACAATTGTGGTCCTCGTGGCCATTTTTAATTTTTATTGAGGCTTCGGCCCCGTTTTATGTAATCAAACACAATGGTCCTTGTGATAGCGTTTTTTATGGATTAATTCAACCTTGGTGGTCGTGTGTTTTGTTTATGCTTACGTAAATATGCATTCGCGTCCTTCCGTCGAGGACGGTATATGTTTGAATTTTACTAAGTATTTGAGCATTGCTCGCCATAGGTGCATGTTGATGGGTCACACTAGTCGGGATGTTTTATAAATTGTTTTTGGAATTTTCTCGATGGTGGCTATAGTCCGGCCGTGTTGGGAACGGTTGAACGACCATGGTTATTTCCGGGCAGCGGGAGGAGCTCGGGCCCGTTTTGTGGCCCGAGTTCCTCGGTGTGAACGACCCATCACAACTTGAGAGTTCTGCCAATATGGTACGACGATGGTGGGGCACGATTGAGGATTCCCCGTCGGACAGAGGACTTACTCGTTAACTGTGTTATCTTGCCTTTTGTTTTAAGTCGTGATACAACACTTGTACCTAGGCCTGCATGCTAGGCCGGTTCCGCTCGGGCAGTCGTTTGGCCGAGCAAGTCGACGATTTTATGGCCTTACGTGTAGTTTTGTTTTAGTTTTTCAGCGTTCCATGGTCGAGCAATTTCTTCCCCGTCGAGACGTTCGAGGTAGTGGGCCCTGTTTTCCGTTTTTTCCCGGACTCGGTATGGGCCTTCCCAATTTGCAGTAAGTTTTCCCTCGCGGGAATCTTTGTGATTTCTTTTTAGAACGATACTGCCGACCTCAAAGTCTCTCCGTATGACTTTGGCATCGTACCTTATAGCTATTTTTTGTTTAAGTGAGGCTTCTCGAAGGGATACCCCTGACCTGACCTCTTCGACTAGATCAAGATCCTCTCTCAGGACTTCGGTATTTTCTTCCATATCCATGGGAGCTTCTGTCTGTCTGGAAGGTATGTGTATTTTGACAGGGATCACCTCCTCGATTCCATACGTTAGTCGGAACGGGGTATCCCCGGTTATCGAGTGAGGTGTCATGTCGTAGACCTAGAGCACATAGTAAAGCTCCTCGACCCACATCTTCTTGATCTTGTAGAGCCTTCGTTTGAGGCCGCGTAAAATGACTATGTTCGTATCTTCGGTCTGCGCGTTTGTTTGGGGATGCACGACCGAGGCAAAGTGTTGCGTAGTGCCGAGCTTGGCGACGAATTCATGGAAGTTTTTGTCCGTTAATTGTGTCCCGTTGTCAGTGAAAATTTCCTAAGGGATGCCAAAGCTGGCAAGGATGATGCGTTTGTAGAAGCACAAGATGTTTTGGGTTGTGATTTTGGCCAGGGCCTCAACTTCTATCCATTTAATGAAGTAGTTTACTCCTACGATTAGGTACCTGTTTTGGTTGGATCCTACTACGAAGAGTTCGAGGATGTCATGGCCCCACCAGGCAAACGACCATGGAGATGACAAGGTCTTGAGCTCGTTGGGTGGCGCCAGGTGCATGTCTGTATGGTGCTGGCATTTGTCGCATTTCTACACATGCTCTTTGGCATCGAGCTACATGGTCGGTCAGTAATATCTAGCTGATAAGGCTTTTTGAGCTAGGTATCTATCGCCGAGGTGTTGGGCATTTATACCATCATGGATTTTGCGTAGGACGTGAGGGATTTTGGACTCCTCGACACATTTGAGGAGGGGGGGTGTTGAATCCTTGTCTGTAAAGTTTATTTTCGACCAGAACGTACGAGCAAGCGTTGAGTTTGACTATTCTAGCCTCCTTTGGGTCAGAATGCATTTTGTCTTTTGCGAGGAAGTCATAAACTCGGGTCATCCAACAGTTGTTATCCCCGACAGCGTACACGTCGAGAACAACAACTGTTTTCTTGATGCTGGGTCGAGGAAGGATTTCCTGGATGACAGATTTGTTCTCTCCTTTCTTTTTCGTGCTCACAATTTTGGATAGGACGTCCGCCGATATGTTATGCTCGCGGGAAACATGTTTCACCTCTACGGATGTAAATTTTTTCATCTTTTCTTTTACCAGTGTGAGGTACTCGAATAGGTTGTCGTTCTTGACCCGGTATTCTCTTTGCACTTGGAGAGCGACAAGTTAGGAATCGATGCAGATTCTGATTTCTTCTGCTTTCAGGTCCTCGACCAGTCGTAGGCCTGCGAGGAAAGCTTCATACTCTTCTTGATTATTGAATGTTAGAAAGGTCAGAGATAAGGAGACTTCGACTAGGACGCCTTCCCTGTTTTCGAGGGTGATGCCTGCGCCACTCCCCGTAGAGCTGGATACCCCATCTACGAAGATGGTCCATTTGCGTGCCCATGGTATCGGGGATGCTGGTGGAGTCATCTTGGTGATGAAGTCGGCTAAAACCTATGCTTTTAGGGCCTTCCTACTCTCGTATTTGATATCGAACTCGGAAATCTCCAACGACCATCTGATCATGCGATCGACCATGTCGGGTAGCCCCATTAGTTGTTTTATTAGCTAGTCGGTACGTACTATGATGGTGTGGCCGAGGAAGTAGTGGCTCAACCTCCTCGCAGTGTTTATAAGGGCAAGCGCTACATTCTTTATCTGTTGATATCTGAGCTTGGGGCCTTATAAAACTTTGCTCGTGAAATTTATGGATTTTTGTCCTTCGGGCGTTTCCCGTGTGAGGACGGCGATTATGGACTCGATGGAAACCGCGAGGTAGAGGTAAAGGGTTTCCCCGTTATCCGGTCTGGTGAGGACCAGGGGTTTAGATAGAGCTTGTTTGAGGTGGAGGAGGGCCTGCTCGCACTCGTCCGTCCACTCAAAAGTAGCTTATTTGCGATGAAGTTTAAAAAAGAGAGAGCGTGCTGGGAGGATTTCAACATGAATATATGTGATCATCCCGTTCAGGATTTAAATTAACTTTTTTGAGCTTGACTTTGGGAGCTCATAGAAAGCCTTACATTTATTGGGGTTGGCTTCTATTCCTCGTTTTGTCAGATAGAATTCGAGGAACTTTCCTACCCGTACCCCGAACGTGCACAATTCTGGATTAAACCGCATTTTTCATTTTCGAGCTTGGTCTAAGACCTTCTTTAGGTGTGGAGCGTGATCGGATTCCTCTTGGGACTTCACGATCATGACCCCCATGTATACTTCAAGTATGTCTCCAGTCTATCCTCGAAAGACTTTGTTCATCATCCGTTGGTATATTGCTCCCGCGTTCTTCAGACTGAAGGGAATTACGTTGTAGTAGTAGCTTCCCGAATCGGTGATGAAGGTCGTGTACTTCTTGTCCCCCTTTGCCATGGGGATCTGTTTGTACCCAGCATATGCGTCCATGAAGGACAAAAGTTTGAAACCTTCAGAATTATCATCGATTGTATCTATCCTAGGCAAGGGGTGAGCATTTTTCGGGCAAGCCCGATTAAGATCGGTGTAGACGATGCACATGCGCCATTTTTCGTTATATTTCTTTACAAATACAATGTTGGACAACCAAGTGGTGTACTTGGCTTCCGATATGAAATTAGCATCTAACAAGTCCCTAACAGCCTGCTCGACAACCTTCATTTTTTCAAGGGACTGTCGGTGTCTATGTTGAGCTACGGCTCTAACAGTCGGGTCTAGAGTTAGATGATGTCTATGGCACACCATGCGAAGAGGTCTGCATTCTCCTTGTGGTAGGCTTTCATTTTTTTCCTCGCCAATTTGGGGATACCTTCTCTGATCTTCACGCCTCTGTTTGGATCGTCGCCGAGGAGGATGATCTCTAATTCTTTGTCAGGGATGGGGCATAGGGGATCTACGTGCTCTTGGTTGCTGTCTGTTGCGGTCGGCGAGGCTTCTTGTTCTTTTTGATCTCTAAAGTTGTCTTTGGAGAATCGGCCGTTGAGGTCGAGGGAGTTAATGCATGGCAGCGGTTTGGGTACCTCTAAGATGTTAGGGAGAGACGACTTACTTTTGCTCGGTGTGCTTATGGGGCTTAGTCCCTTCGAGGCAGCCTCAAAGCATCTCCTTGCAGCCTCAATATCCCCGTGTAAGGTGGCAATGAAGCCTTTCAAGGTGTAACACTTCATCTTCAGATGGACCATGGAGGGTGCAACAGTTAGTTCGACGAGAGTGGGTCTCCTGAGGATACATTGATACCGAGATGGGCAGTCTATTACCAAGAATTAAACTGTGATAGATCTGGTCGTTTCAGCTGCTCCAAAGGTGACAATGAGCTTTACGTAGCCCTAGGGTTTGGTGATGGCACCGTTGAAACCCTGCAGGTCGGAACCTACGTAGGGCGTCAAATGGGTCTTGTCGAGAAGAGCTGCGAATACATGATGTCTACCGAGCTCCCTGTTGAAGCAAGCATATCGGCAAGCAACAAAAAAGATGTGGAAATATTGATCCGGGAATTATCGTCCTCAGAGATGGAGAGATGCCATTCAACAGTTTCTACGGTTTCGAGCTTGGGTTTGAATGAGCAAAAAGTAAACAAAGATATAGACAAGAAAAGAATAAACACATTCTTAGAAGAGAAATAACTTATTAGGAATGTAAATATATTCACTCTTCACAAACATACACTTACCAACCCGTTATACTCAACCTACGATACTCATCTATGTTATCACGTATCTCTCACATAAGCGTCCATCTCTGGAGCACAAACGAGATCATCTCACAACTAAGGCTATCTCTAATGCAAAGTCACGAGAACATCCGTGTTCTCGCGTCGGCGATCTCTCGCATGCTGCTCAAACACGAAAGCATTACGGACAGATACCCACAATGAATGCTAGCTCTAAATCTATCTCTAGAGTTCAGAACCAACAGATTATCATCCTAGATAAGGATTCAAGAAGCTTATCTCTAAAGCACCCCAAATCCTCAGCATAGAGCAAAAATCCAGGATAATATCAACACAGATTTGTAAAGCAAGTTAAACATAACATTATAATCGGTAAATATACATAAGATTCAAGTAAATATACAAACAAAACCCAACCAAAGAGAAATACACAAAGAAGAAGAGAAATGAACCGAAAATCTCCCGGTTTGTCAGCTCCGTTCGACGCTCAATCCACCCCCGATCATCCGTATGCAACCTCCGAAGTTGTTTTCTAAGCTAATTTTGATCTAAGAATGAAAATGATGGAGTTGGGACTAAAACTTTCCCAAAACCATAACCCTAAAATGTCTCAAATGAAGAAATATAAAGAAAATTCTGCGCAGGTCCGCTCAGCGGACTCAAAATTGCATTCAGTCTCTGATTTGCTCCGCTGGAGCTCCGCTCAGCGGACCCCCTCCGCTTAGCGGATGACAACAAAAGTGAAATCTTGTTTTCTCCATAAGTTGAGAACCGTAACTCCGAATTGCGCCCGGTTCGAAGCGTTGGAAAGCTTATTCAATGCTCTATCCAATAATGAATGAATGGAAACCAAAATGATAATTTTTATAATCCTTATTTTGAGCCTTATTCTTTGATGAATTGGTAGAATTTGCATTCTTGAAGCTTAGCCTTTGGTCTTTATTACTCAATGCTCCAAAGATGCATGAATACCTATAAAATGAATGGAAAACTATTAATTGGTATAAAAGTATATGAAAATACAATTATTCACAAAGTATACGTATTTATACACAAAACGGGGAATTATTCAAACGCTATTAACAAAAGTATCGATAAGTGCCACTATTTACATACACAAAATAAGTACATTTTGGCAATTATCACTCCCCTTGTCGACCAAGATTCGGCGCACGTCGAAATTCGCCATTTGACCACGGACGAGCAGGGGATGCTCGCATAGGAGGAACCACCCGGGAGATTCTCTTTGTAAGATGCTATTGGAGTGGGATTTCCTTGACCCGTGTCAAGGGTGGAGTTCTTGGCCGAGGTCGTTGTGATCAGTTCCTTGAATTTCCTCTTTACTGATCCGAATGTCATCTCGCTTCCTCCACCACCCGATATGACCATGGCCGAGTGGAAGTTTCTCCAAGGGTTGTGTGTGGCTAGATAGGTGGGGAACGCTGCTTCTTCGGGACGTAAAAGTCTTCGGGACGGGTGATGCTCAGCGCCACGGGCATGGACCAGTCTTCAGCCGGAGTTTTCTCCTCGACATTCTTGGTTTCCTGGGCTTCCGGACGAGCATCGTCCCTTTTTTTGGTATACTCTTTCAGGTGCCCGTCCCTGATCAGAATCTCTATGGCATCCTTCAGGTGGATGCAGTCCTCTGTATTGTGCATGTGGCTCTTGTAGAATCGACAGGACTTGGACTTTTAGTTATTATGTGATAAAAGAGAAAGGAAAATGTTTTTAGTTTTTCATTATTGGGTCTGGCGAGACTTTAGATCTCACTCTTATGTATCTCCAGATGCAATAGAGAACTAAAGGCTACATATTTATTAGTTGAAAGAACTTTGTTTACTAGTTGATTTTATTTGTGAAAATGAGTCTAATCGCACTTGGGCGGAAAAGACTAGTTGCTTGAAACATATTCACACTTGGGCAAGATTTGCGCTAAGGCAATGAAAAGCTCAGCGCTTGGGGAGGAAATGATTTGATGAGTTTGAATTGTTTTTAATTGTATGAAAATATGTCATGAAATGTTGTTAATTAATATTGTAAAAGACACAGTGTTAACCAAGTGTTTAATTGTTTTTGAATTTTATTGTGAAAATGACTTGATGTTGGATCAAGTGTTAGATTTACATTTATTTGAAATTGGTTTTATTTAATAAAATACTTGGTGTTGATTAAGTATTGAATTATTTTGAAAGAATGATTTTAAAGGTGATTTGATTACTTGAAATTAACGAAGATGGGCGAAACACTTTTTAAAAATCACTTGATGTTGATAAAGCATTTTTATTTATGAAAGGTTCATTTTAATCGCTTTTTTCTTGAATTAACAATCATGCATTAACTAAAGCAAAAAGATAAACTAAAAATAAAGCGATAAAAATAAAGGGGAGTGTGCCACACTATCAATACAAGAGATGATCCAAGCTAAAGAAAATAGAAATAATAAAAGAAATAATAAAAGGGGGAGAGATACACTATCAATACAAGGTGAGAAATTAAAGGAGATAAAAGAAAATGCGAAAAATAAAATAAATAAAGCATAAAAGTGATAATAAATGGATAGGAGAGGCAATATCAATACATGAGTAAGAATAAATGGCATAAAAGATATATTAAATTGAGGGGATACATTAATAATACAAGAAATAAAATAAGACAATAAAAGCATAAAAGAAAATAACAAAAAGAAGTAAATATGCAATTAATTAATTATTTGAATAAAAAAATAAAATAAAAATACTTTTTGGTTTTTTTAATATGTGAGAAATTGAAATTAATAGGTGCATAAGAAAATATAAAATCAAAATCGCAATTAAAATAGCAAATTTATAAGTAAAATAAAAGAAATTCATTGGGTTTGTTGGGAAGATTTGTGTCGGCCGGTTGATCGGGGAGGTCTCGGTTTACGGAGGTTGGAGGACTTTAATTTGGCTCTTTTAAAATGGAAATGGAGGATTTTGGTTGGATCGAATTCTTTATGGCTTGATATTTTAAGGCTCGATATGGAGATGTAAAGCTTAGAGTTGCCGTTAAAGGAGGGAACTCTAATATTTATAGTTCCAAGTCTATTTGGTGGTCCGACATTCTTTCGTTAGAAAAGAATATTCCGGAGAATTTTATTGGTGCTAAAAAAATTTTCGGGTTGGGGATGGTTTTTCTACCTCTTTTTGGCATTCCTTGTGGTTGAAGGAGGGAATCATTAAGGAGTTATTTCCATCTCTTTTTCTCTTTCCCGTTTGCAGGACGTTTATATAGCCGGTATGGAAGGTTGGATTGACGGCGTTTGGCATTGGAACAATTTCGGCATTCCATTTTTGCTGGATTCGGAGATTGGGGCAGCAACTATGTTGCGGCATTTCCTGGGACAGCAGCACTGTCCGTTGCCTGGCCGTGAGGGTGCTGTTCCGGAGTGGACAGCGGACGAGTCGAAGCGCTTTACGGTCTCCTCTTGTTACAAAGTCCTTTTCTCTAGGTACGTCACTTTTGGTCCTTCAAATCGCTTTGATATAGAATTGGAATCTATATGGAAGTGTGATGTTCCGTTGAAAATAAATGCGTTCGGTTGGAGGTGTTTCTTAAATAGAATTCCTACAAAAGATTTGCTTGCGAATCGAGGTATTTCTTTTTCCCCTCCGGATTTGGGTTGCGTTTTTTGTGAGGTGGATGGTGAAGCTCCAATCCACTCTCTTCTCTTGTGTCGGTTAGCGGATGAGGTTTGGTTGGATATTTCAAGGTGGATAGGAATGTCGGATTATAAAGCGGGTGATTTCAAAGAGAGCTTTTGGAAATGGAAATCGTTTTGTAATTATAATAAAGTTAAAAGAAGGAAGAAGGGGTGTATTTGGTTGGCCACTTTGTGGATTTTATGGTTATATAGGAATGGTATTATTTTTCAAGAACTTGGTTTGGAACGCCCGTGATGTGGTTTGGGGCGTTAAAACGTTGGTTTGGAGGTGGTCGTTCATCGGGAATATTTCTCAGCCCAATTGAAATTTTTATGAGTTCGACAAAAACCCTTTGTTCTACTTAAGTTAGGTTTCAATTGGTGGGAAATTTTCCCCCTCGATTTCGGCCGTTTCTTTGTAATCTCGATTTGAGAACTTTGTTCTTATCAATATATCTTGCTTACAAAAAAATAAATAAAAGGAGTGCACTGGGCTTAAAAGGGGTGAAAAACAACAAATAAAATGTGAGAGAATTAGGCCTAAACGTTGGCCCACTAAAACCAATTACCAACCCAAAGAAAGTCAAAATAAAAAATATATATTGGACGCATGTCAAACCTGGATACATTATGGGTTTGTGCATAAATGTTCATCCATGTTCTTCACCATTTTGGCTATAACTTGCTCAATTTTCCATGAAATTTAGCAAATGAATATTGAAAATTCATCTAGTTGATGTCATGATTAACATGGATTACTCAAAAAAAAAAATTTAAAAATTTAAAAAATGAAAAATTAAACAACAACAACAAACCACTTTTGCTTATGGATGTTCAAGAACACTTTTCAACTCTTGATTTAAAATTAATTAAGCAAGAATAAAAATGCAATAGAATTAAATAAATGACAAAGGGGAAATGATTTCACTATAGAGAAAATGATTCAAAGAGTGGAAGTTAGTAAGAGACTGTCACTCGGTTTTTTGAGGCGAACTGACTCCTTGCTCTTTTTTTTTTATTATTTTTTTTTATTTTTGCAAGAGTCGCCACCGACTTTTATTTTATCCAACATTTAGGAAAGGCATAAAAGAACAGGAAAGACCTTTTGACAGATTTTGGGTTCGGGGGGTTGGTTATACAAAGGGAAGGTTTTAAGCACCCTTTGTATCCATGGTTATCCATGGGCTCTTAATTGCTTAACTCACTTTTTAAATGCTTTATTGATTTGAAAATAGAAGAAGTGAAGATGGACAATAGGTCACATAGGTCTCTGAAGAGTTTCACCGGGAATAATGCCCTTCAAATACCAGATGAAAGTTTTGAAAATAGATGAGAAGTTTTGAAAATACGTTGTTTGAAAATGGAAGTGTTTGAGCAAGCAATTAGGAGTTACTTACTCTCAATTTATAAGATCTTTCCTGTACGTTAGCAAAATAGACAAATAGAAAATAGTAGAAACATAAATAATATGTCCAATTGGACAAAGAAAAAATAGCATAAACATAAATAACACTACAAGAAAAATGTGTTTTAGCCTCCAAAATTTAGCGTCGGCCCCGACACCTACGCCCATTGCGTTGGATTTGCGTAACCATTTACCGACGCTAAGCAGAGAATACAACTAGTTTTTTATTTTTTATAGTAGCGTCGGAAAAAACCGACGCTAATGGTAATAATTTTTGGAGCCAAAAATATTTCATTTCCCCCTTTTTTTTTGGATAAAGTAGCGTCGTTTTTGGCGGACGCTAATTTAGATTTTCATTCATAGATAAATTTGTTCAGTTTAGCGTTGCTTTAGGCGGACGCTATATTATTTCGTGTTTTGGAGCTAAAAATATTTCATTTCCCTCCTTTTTTTTGGTAAACATTGTGTGTTCTCTCTATTTTTTCTGAACAAATTAGCGTAGGTTCTGTCCGACGCTATATTAGGTGCGAAAATTTTTGCATTTCCCACCAAAGTTTCATTTTGCCTATTTTTTGTTTATTAATATTAAAATTTAACAAAACTTAAAAATATTTGTTGTTATAATTTTCTATAAATATTTTCTTTACATCTTTTTGTTTTACTATATTATTTGTATTTTTAAAAATTATAAACAATTATCATAGAATAAAATAAAAATAAAAGTAATTTTTTTAAGAATTAGACAAAATTAAAATTATACATTATTAAAATAAAATCAAATAAAATTAAAACAAAAATTATATTATAAGTTAAAAATCATAAAATATATAAAAATAAATCAATTACAACTTAAACTAAAATAAAATAAAAAATTAAAATTAAAATTTTTAAAATTAAAATTGAAACTAAAAATAAAAATCAAACTATAAATTAAAATCAAACTATAAATTAAAATCAAGACTAAATTAAAACAAAACAATAAATTAATTAATCCATGTAGTATTAATAATTATTGCCGCACTGAATAGTAATCTCATTTTTTTTTTGTGTTGACAATTTCACTCATTGTTCATCACCGTCTCATTTTCAGAAACATAAAGAAAGAATAAAATAGTTTTTTTCTAAACATAAAATACTCCATGCTAATATAATGAAAGTAACATCAATTTAAATAAAACTAAAACTATATTATTAAAATGAAAAAATTATATAGTTTTAGTTTCTCCAAACTAACTCAGTGTTAACGAAAGTGAGAGAGAAAAAATCAATTGCGTTTCTCCAAACTCCTTTGCCCTAGCGCCGTTTCCTATTCCAAGCTCCCTGGCGCCGTTCTTCAACTCGTGTTAACAAAGAAAGTGAGAACTCGTGTCGTTCTCAGTGTTTTGTTTTCTGATTGTTTTTCCCTCGCGTCGTTCTGATTGTTTCTGTTGTTTCATGTAGCTCAAGCTCAATGGCGTAGTGAAGAAGTTCTTTGATTCCGTTGATTTCTTTGATTCGGTAATGTGATGATTCTTTCCTCTTTCTTTTTTTTTGGGAAATTTGTTTGTTGGAAATGATTCCGTAGTTTTTAGTGTCATTTGATTCTTTGATGTTTTTCAAATTTGTGTTGAATGAACTTTTTTTGGATTCACATATATAGTGTTTCTATACTGATTTGTTGTTCTTTGTGTTTTTAGAATGTAATTTTAAAGTTTATTAATTCTGATTAAGTTTCAAATTTGTCGGCTTGTCGGTGTTTTTCAATCTCTATGGCTTGGGATTAATCCCTAGCTTTCGTTGGGGGAATATACATAAAAGGTGATTTATAATTGATATTATAAAATTGTTAACATTTTATATAGATTTGATCTGAATTTAGGGGATGAAATAATACTTGTGAAAGAAAAGGTGATGAAGTAGTACAATTATTAATGATATTTGAATCCTTATTAAAACAGAAAAATGTGTTAATTTGTAGTTGTGAGTACTTTGAGTTGTAATTTGTTTGATCTCTTGCTTGCAGTCAATGATTTACACTTTTGTTACATTTTGGGTTCTATGATTATGATTACCCTTTGTTGTCATGTGCTGCGTGATTTATTAGTAATGGTAGTTACCGTTAAGTTGAAATTTGGTTGAAGTTTTAGTTTTAGTTTTGATAAATGCTTAGGTGTGCTTAGGTGTTTTTGGTATGATGGCTTTGTCAATTCGTGCAATTAACAATAATGTTAGTGTGCTGAATTTTTCTATGTGTAGTTAGTCGAAGAACATCAACAATTTGAAGACCATCACCGATTCAAAAACATCGCAGCATCTTTCTCTGGTAAGTCTCTCTCCTTTGATTTTGTTTGAATATAATATGCTTAGATCTAAGCTATTTTTGCTTTCATTGCTAATTGCTTGATCCCAAAATTTTGTCTTTCACTTTATGTTTTTCTCTTGATTGCTTGTGATGTGAATGCTTAGGATTATGAATCAGGAATTAGGAAGTAGAAAGAACTGAAATGAACTTTGTTTGTTCAATATCAGTTTCATTTAGTTCATTATAACCATGTTCCATTTCTTCCAGTGTTATGTATTTAACTTTGTATTTTATGGTTGTCTATTTATTACTCCCTCTATTTTTAAGTACTATAATACCTCATTGACTTATCTAAGATGGGAATTAAGGGACCACTTTTTTTCTTCTCTAAAATAGATTTTTTTATTACTACTCCTATAAAAGGGCCAATTTTTTAAAAGTGTTTATTATTAAGGATATGGATACTACTTTGGAATGATTTTAGTTCTACGATAATAGATTAACTTTAGTTAAAATAAAATTGAATGTAAAAAACTATTGTTTGGTTATAATTATGAAAAAGTGATGAGTTGAATTATTAATTTGGATATAAAAAAACTATTTGGCGTTAGAAGTTAATTTTCAATTAGAAATTTCTAAAAATGTTGGTTGATCACATTTTGTGTACGAAATTACTTTTGGACCTCTTTAAAAGTTACACATTTTAAATATTTGATGGCTAAGATTATGGAAAAAATGTATATTATTTTTATACTTTTGGTGCAAATCAACTAAATCCTTGAAGAAACATAGAAATGTGTTGACAACTTGAGAACTTGGTTATCTTTATGAAATTTTATTTAGGATATCATGTGAAACGATTCTTTTATTTTTTAAGCATTTAATTCTACTTTACCTATATTTGTCATATTTATTTTACTTATATATAGTAAAAAATTTGAACCTTGAGTTCAAGTTGATCTAAAGGCTATACTATATATAGCTTTGGATTAAACATAGAAGTCTATTGAACAAATGAAATATTAGAAACTTATGTTTGTTTTTCATGTAGAAAATGAATCGAAGTTGGATGTATGATAGAGTAAACTCCAATAGGTATGGTTTGAAAGATGATTTTGTTAGTGGAGTTGAAGATTTTGTCAATAAGGCCATGAATCGACCAGAATTTTTAAATGATGGAGGGATAAGATGTCCTTGTGTAAAATGCGCCTGCATTCCCTTTAAGGCGCCTAGTGAGGTTAGACATCATTTGTACAAAGATGGTTTTTTGCCCAACTATTACACATGGACTGATCATGGAGAAGATAATCAGAATGTAGGCTTTGATGTTCATTCCAATAGTGGCGGAAATGCTGGTGGGGATAATCTGGATGATGAAGAACAATTTGATGCAATGAATGAAATGGTCTATGATGCTAGTAGGCAATTTGTTAATGCCCCAAATGTGAATGCTAATATGGAAAATGAAACGGTTGGTGAGGGCGAGGTACCAAATGGAGAAGCTCAACGATTTTATGATGTATTGACCTCTGCAAACCAACCCCTTTATGAGGGAGCTTCTGAATCCAGACTATCTATTTCAGTTAAGTTGTTGGCTGCCATGTCTAATTGGCATGTTCCTCAAAAGGCCTTGGATTTTTTCACTCAAATGCTTATAGATGTTTGTCCAACAAATCAACGCTTACCTGAAAACCATTACCAAGTGAAGAAGTTGGTGTCTAAGTTAGGATTGGAGGTTGAGAAAATTGATTGTTGTGTGAATGGATGCTTATTATTTTATAAAGAAGATAGCACTTTAACTCAATGTAGAGTTTGTGGGGCTGCTAGGTATGTTCCTCGAAAGAGTGGAATGGGAGACTACAAAGATGTGGCTGTGAAGAGAATGTTATACTTTCCAATCATTCCTAGGTTACAACGACTTTATGCTTCAAAGGAATCTGCATCTCAAATGAGATGGCATCGCGAAAACACGAGCAATCCAAATGTTATGCGTCACCCATCTGATGGAAAAGCATGGAAACACTTTGATGAAGTTTATCCTGATTATGCTAGTGACCCAAGAAATGTAAGATTAGGTTTATGTACTGATGGGTTTACACCTTACATTCAAGCCTCTAGTTCTCCGTATTCATGTTGGCCGATAATAGTCACACCGTATAATCTCCCTCCTGAAATGTGCATGACCAAACCATACATGTTTTTGACTTGTCTTGTACCTGGACCGTACAACCCAAAAGCTAAAATAGATGTTTACTTGCAACCTTTGATTGATGATTTGTTGCGCTTGTGGAAAGATGGCGTTGTGACATATGATATCTCTATGAAGCAAAATTTTGTCATGAGAGCGCATTTAATGTGGACAATCAATGATTTTCCAGCATATGGTATGTTGTCTGGATGGGGGACACAAGGTAGATTAGCATGCCCTTATTGCATGGATAGTACAGAGGCTTTCACCTTAGACTATGGGGGAAAACAATCTTGGTTTGATTGTCATCGTCGGTTTTTACCAATGGATCATCCGTTTAGAAAAAGTAAAAAGAGATTTGCAAAAAACAAGATTAAGAAAAAAAGACCACCTTACATGTTTACCGGCCATGATCTCTGGGAAGTTGTCCGTGATTTTCCAAAAGTGACAGATAGTGATTGGGCCACCAAATTTCCAGGGTATGGTAAACAACATAATTGGATCAAAAGAAGTATATTTTGGGATCTTCCATATTGGAAGGACAACTTGTTAAGGCACAACCTTGATGTGATGCACATCGAGAAGAATGTATTTGATAATGTGTTTAACACCGTCATGAATGATCCTGCAAAAACAAAGGACAATGAAAAGGCAAGATTGGATTTACCTCTTAATTGTTTACGTGGGGATTTAGAGTTGCGTCCTCTACCTAATGGAAAGATGTCTAAGCCAAAGGCAAAATTTTCGTTGACAGTCGAAGAGGCAAAGCTAGTCTGTAGATGGATTAAGGAACTAAAAATGCCTGATGGCTATGCTTCGAATCTTTCTAGGTGTGCCGATGTCACCAAGGGTAGGATGAAGGGGATGAAATCCCATGACTGTCATGTATTCATGGAGTGTTTGCTTCCAATTGCTTTTCGTTCCTTGCCTAGTGAGATATGGAAGCCGCTAACTGAGTTAAGTCGATTTTTTAAAGACTTGTGTTGTAATACATTGAAGTTGGAAGACCTTGTTAGGTTGGAGCAGAACATTCCCATCATCATATGCAAGCTAGAAAGAATTTTTCCACCAGGTTTCTTTGACTCGATGGAACATCTCCCAATTCACCTGCCTAATGAAGCAATCCTTGGTGGTCCTGTACAATATCGTTGGATGTATCCATTTGAAAGGTAAATAATGTGTAATTTTTGTAGATTACTGTAATGAAATATCATCTTTTAACAATTTCTCTCTTTAGATTGATGGGAGACTACAAGCGTTCAGTGAAAAATAAAGCCAGGGTTGAAGGTTCAATATGCACTGCCTACCTGCATCGTGAAACTACTTATTTTTGCTCTCACTATTTCAAGACCGTTAGTTTGTTGCCAAGTACAAGTTCTAGAAACGATCCTGGATCATATCATGAGAATGTCCAACAAACACTTTCTGTTTTTAACAAATGTGGTCGTCCTAGTGGAAAGCCTCGAGACTATTGGGTGCTTGATAAAGAATGGGAATCTGCTCACATGCACGTCCTAATCAATTGTGATGAGGTTAAACCGTACCTCGAGTAAGTACATTTTATAAAACAACTACTTTGTTCTCAACCATTGTGTATTAATACTTTATAAATTTTATATTCGGTGTCAGATTGTTCATGCAATATCATCGTATCAATGAGGAAGATGCTTCTGGTCTTATACACGAGCAATTTCCTTCATGGCTAAAGGAATATGTAAGTGTACTTATCACATTGATGTAGTTTTCCAATGTAATGTAGCTATCTAAGGTTATATGTATATTTTTCTTAGGTGAATGATGAGAGAAATGGAACACCTAGTCCATACGTGAAGGCATTAGCATTCGGTCCTAATCCTAAGGCAACATCATGGCACATCTACTTTGTTAATGGGTACAAGTTTCACACTGAAGAATGGAGTCATGGTAAAAAGACTACTAATTGTGGGGTACATGTTAAAGGAATTACAAATGGAGGAGAAGATGATTTTTATGGTATCATCCAACGTATCCTTCAATTGGAATACTATGGCTTTAGCAACAAGATTTCCCTATTTTACTGTGCTTGGTTTGATCCAACAAGTAATAGTGGCACAAGAGTTAATAAGGTGTACAATATTGTTGACATTAAGATGAATAAGCGATATCGTCAATATGATCCGTTCATTCTTGCACAAGAAGCAAAACAAGTGTATTATGTCCCATATCCAGATATGTGTAGAAACATGCGTGGATGGTGTGCTGCAATCACCACTAAACCAAGGGGTTATGTGGAGATAGATAACACCAATGATGAAATTCCTTATCAATCCGATGAAATGTCACCAGTTGTACCTATTACAGAACTTGAACAAATACGTGGTTTAGCCGATGAAGGATTAATTGATGTGGTCGATCCAGTAGTAGTGACAAATGATCCAATGATTCAAGATGGAGAGAACAATGATGTAGATTAGTTGCAGTTTTAGTTTATAATAGGCCATGGTAGATTAGTTGTAGTTTTTGTTTTATTATTGTTGCAATATATTGTGTTTTGAAGATATTGATGCTTAGTTATAAGTTATATATTGTGTTTTGTTCCAGTATTGAAGTTATATATAAGTTATAAAATGTAATTTATTAAAGGGATGTAGCGTTCAACAAAGCCGACGCTACAGCAGTTAAGCCAAAATTAGTGTCTCTCATAACTGACGCTAACGCATTGAAGAGAACGTTTTAGCGTTGCTTCTAACCCAATATGTTAACGTTACCGTCGGAAAAAGACCGACGCTACGTTGATAAATTAGTATAGCTAGCGTCGGTTCGCTAAGGTAGCGTCGCTCTAGCGTTTTCCGAAACCGACGCTAATCTTAGCGAAGGCTCGTCTCTATGCTTTGCTTCCACGTTTAGGGTGTCTGCTGGGAACCGACGCTAAACCGACGCTAACACATAGTAGCGTCGGTTTTTGCCCAGTTAGCGAGGGTTTTTGGCCGACGCTATAACGCAGTTTTCTTGTAGTGAGCATAATATATATTTTATTTTAATCAACAATTATTTTTATTTGAGAAATAAAAATTTTATTTTCAAATATTAAGAATTTCCTTTTTTTCTTCCTCTCACGAGTTTTTTTATATGATTAATTAATACAATTGAGTACATTCATTTCAAATTTACATATAAATATAAATATATTTATATTATATCTAATATATTTACATTTGCGCCTGCACGAATATCTTATTAGTTGTTGACAATAAGCAATGACTTTTGTTTTCATTGGTGGTAACTTCCATGATATATTTGAATCGCTTTTATGATTTTTATCAATTACTAAAAACTCCCACATAATTGAGAGTATTAGGGTATGAATCATCATACTAAATTATAATCCTACAACTTCTTCTAATAAAATTTCCCGCCAAAACTTTTCATTAATTTTTTTATCAATTAATAAATTAAAAAATTAATAATATCTAAATGATAATAATATAATTAATTCAATTTAATTAATTAATTAAAATAATACCATTATCATCATACTAAATTATAATCCTACAACTTCTTCCAATAAAATTTCCCGCCAAAACTTTTCATTAATTTTTTTATCAATTAATAAATTAAAAAATTAATAATATCTAAATGATAATAATATAATTAATTCAATTTAATTAATTAATTAAAATAATACCATTATTGTGGAAATTAATTATAATCCTACAACTTCTTCCAATAAAATTTCCCGCCAAAACTTTTCATTAATTTTTTTATCAATTAATAAATTAAAAAATTAATAATATCTAAATGATAATAATATAATTAATTCAATTTAATTAATTAATTAAAATAATACCATTATTGTGGAAATTGTGGAAAGTTATAATACTATTTGGTAGTGTAACTAACACCATTATCTCACGTTTCTCTTCATTTTATCAATTAATAATAAATAAAAAATATCTAAATAAATAATAATAATATAATTAATTCGTTCTTTCCACAATACAATTAATTTTCCCCACGTAGTTTGTCATGATCCACCCACCTCTCCAATAATCTTTTTCACCAAATGCTATTTTATTCAACATATTAACTAATATTTGTTTAAATAAAACAATATTTCATCATACATGATTAATATGATAATATTTGATTTCATTAAATCAATTTAATTAATTAATTAAAATAAAATAATCAAAAACATTTCTATGAGTAACACATACTCCCTTCATTCCTTTTTAAGTGTCGTTTTAGAAGAATTTTTTTGTTCCTATTTAAGTGTCGTTTTATAATTTAATGTTATAATTTGTCAATTATACCCTTATTTTTTTCAATAACTCCACCTCTTTTCAATTAGTTGTTGGAAAAAGAGAGTATATGAATGAATTTATTTGGAAAGAGAAAAATAAATAAGGGTATAATAGAAAAAGTAACTCTAACAATCCACTATCTTGGTTGAAGAACTTTTTACTAAAACGACACTTAAAAAGGAACGGAGGGAGTAATACTCAGTGGGAGTTGTGGGAAGTTATAATATTACTTAGTTGATGTGAATAGTGTAATTACACCATTATCTCACGTTTTTCTTCATTCCATTAACCCACAATATTTAGCAACTATATATATCTTTATTACTCAAAATTCACATCACCTACATTTTAGTAGTGACAATAAATTTGTTTTCATAGCTTCATTGGATCAAGATATAGAAGGATCGCAATTGTTCACATTTTTAGAATACATGTTATTGATATAAACCATTTTTAATTTTGCGTTGTGTTTATTATTATATTTAGTGATTTCATTGCATCTGTCTATTCTTTTTCTTTCTCATTGAATGAGTCTTTTTTTCTTTTATGTTATTTGGATCATTACAGGAAACATAACAATGTAATTTATTATTTGGATCATTAGAGGAAACATAACAATCTAATTTATTGCATACTTTCTTCTTTCATTTTAATTGTCAATGATTTCAGGTTTATAATTCAATACTTTTTTTTTCACTTTGGAGTTCAATGATGATTTCAAGTTTTAGATAATGTCTTTAGTCATCCTACTACATTTCACAAAACCACTCACAAATATTCATACAATGTTTTTATATTGATGCACATTTTGCTATACCACTAATCTTCCCTATATTCTCAAGTTGTTTAAAAATGTTTACTTCCCTCTTTTATTTGTATGGATGTTATTTCTAATTTTTTATTTTATTTGTAGGTACATATATCTTTGAAGTATAAGAAAATATGTTCTTTTTGTAAACATTTTGTTGAGTATGTTGAATTATGGAAGATTGAGAATTAGAAGATGAATGTTAGCAAATTATTTTTTAATTTTTTATAAGTCAATACTATATTATGTTATTCTAATTTTATTGACTTTTTTTTTTTAATTTTTGATTTTTTTGGTAGGTATTAATTTTTAAGTTCTTTTAATTTTATTGATGTTTATTAATTTTAATTTATTCTATCATTCATTTTGTTTTTAATTTTTGGCTATTACTTATGTTTTATTTTCATATTTTACTATTCTTTTCTTATTTTGCTTATCATGGTTTTTCTAATTATTGTAGCTTAATTTTAAATTTTATTATTTACATATGTAAGATAATTAGTTAATTTCTAAAAATTGATTTGTATATGAATTTCGGTTTATATACAATTTGTATTTTTCAATTATCTTATAAATATATATTTTATTTTTTCATTTAATTCAAACTATTACATCGATATTTTTTAAAAAAATATATACTCATTAAGAAATACTTAATTTTTTTTTAAATATATATTTCTTAATACAAATTTAATAAGATTTACCGTGCATCGCACGGGTAGACGGCTAGTTTTGATAAAGACGTTTAATTTAATAATATCAATTTTTCAATTGAGGTAAAATACAACTATTTGTGTCTATTTGATTAGACCATACTTCAAATGCTATTATTAGACCATACTTCAACTACACATGCATACACAATGTGGTGTAATTATTAAACTCTATTAACTATATGTAATTTACATAAAAAGATGAAAATTTGTTAAAAATTAGAGTATCAATATAAGGAGAAAAAAATGATGAAATTAAACAACTTACATGCATTACATTATTGTTCTTTATTGAAAGTGCGTTTTTAGAACATGAGTACAAAAGAATTGTCAGAAGTCTCAGAAGCAATGACCACCATAATTTTCCTTTCTCTTTTTCTCTGAAGAACTTTGTTTGTTTACAAAGAAAAAGGTGAAAAAGTAGTGGGTAGTACTTAGTGGAGACTGAAAATTTAAAAGACAAAAATACAAGATAGGAGGACCATAGTCTTCTTTTCTACCTAGGAAAGACAACATTTCATGTCAAGTAGTGAAGAATATTAAGATTAATTCATTTCATCATGATTTGTGAATTTAAAAGTAATTGAAAAGGGATATTCCATAGGCTTTTTCAAGTGTTGGGTATTAGAATCATTACTTAGAGTTCGATTCTATTCTTAGTCATAATTTGATGAAATTTCAGTGTTACTTTCGTTGAGAGCTTGCTTTTATGATTAAATATTCACTTGATGGCACAAAACTTAACCTATAGTAAAAGTAAGATGGCTTAGTTGAATTGAGTGTATAATAATAGATGGGACAAATGAGAATGTATATTTCCTACAATGATGTTTGGGGTTGGCCAAATGTTAAACCAATTAAGTACTCCCTCTATTCTATAATGAATCGTTCATTTGGAATAAAATAGTGTCTCAAAATAAATGATTCATTTTAATTTTCAACATATTTTTTTCAATTCTACCCTCTAATTAATAAAAATTTCACCATTCTCAATACAAGATAAGGGCACTATAGTAAAAATATTATTTTCTCTCTTACTTTTATACACTTTTCTTAATATGCGTGAAATGACTCAATGGGTCACTAATTATGGGACGGAGAGAGTAATTAAATGTGATATTTATCTAAAATGAAAATTAAAAATTATGACTGTGGGGTTCTCAGTAAATAAAAGATTTTCAGTACTTCATCACATTTATGGATGATTACAGTAAATATGGTTATGTGTGTAATATGGTTATGTGTGTTTAATAAAACACAAATTTGAATCTCTTAAAAAGTTCAAAAAATTCAAAAATGAAGTACGAAACAAATAGGCAAGAATATTAAAATCCTACTATCACATCGAGGTGGTGAATGTTTAAACTTATAATTTGAGGAACAGACAAACACCAACACCAACTTCACATAAAATTAAAACACTTAACATTACATAGATAGTCATTAAAATAAATTCAACATTACATATTGTTATAATCAAGACGTTGCAACATAATGATTATATCCTGGACGGATCTTTGAATCTTCACATCCACTTCAATCGGACCCTTTGATTTGTAATGGAGAAAAACACTCCGCAAAACCTTTAAATCATCATATGTCTTCAGTTCAAAGTTGGTGAAATGTTTCTTCCCTTTGTTGTCAAACGAGGGTGGCCAGTACTCGAGCTTGACAACTCTGTGATTTCTTGGAAAGCATAAGAGAGTATTCAGTTTTGATATCAAATCTGAGAGGGATGTTTCCTTCGTGACCCTAAAAGGAAGTGGCGGCTACTCGCCATTGAAAAACACAAATTCAAAGTGGGGATATGAACTTATTTTCTGGTTTTTGTGTGTTGTGTAGAAAAAATGGGTTGAGAGACACCCTATTTATATAAGTATCGGGTCACTTTGGACCTTAGAAACCTTATCATGTCATCAAGTTACATTTCGGATATGTATCTCCAAATAAACCATAACTTTTTTTACAAAAAGAGTGACTTCGGAGATGAATATCCGAAAAGTATCACTGATTGTTTTTTTAAGTACGCGAGGTTAATTCGGATATGTATTTCTAAAACATACTTGCACCAGAATCAAACCAAAAATTTGGTATACTAGCACATACAATGAAAACCATAAGCAAACCAGAAAATTAATCAAGAATTAAACCATCATTGTTAAGATTGTATTTTAGTTATGTATTAAATTGTATCAAGATTATATCGTTGACGATAATACATTCAAAAAAGTGTATCGATTACAATCTAAAATGCATCAAAATATCCAATACCACATAAATCTACAATTGGTTCCGCCTTCAAATTTTCCTGATTTGATTCTCTTTCAAGCTCGCTCAATTTGGTGAACTCTATCATCCTCTCCAGAAACTGATTCGGTCAAGTTTCCGCCTCATTTGTTGAATGTGACGTCCAATCCAATGATGTAGCTGGTATTGGACACCCAGGTTTCAAATAAACCTTAACAAAATGTAGTGATTTTGAAATCCACCTTATGCACATGATGCGTCCGGATGGGTCTTTAGGTGTACCACTCCAAAGTAAAAAAAATGTCTCCAAAAACCTATATCTTGTCAGATTGAAACACACTTTGTTATATGCACTTGCTATAAGGTGGCTTATATTAGGGAAGTGCATCCATTTTGAAAATAGTGTGGGACCGCTAACACAAGGAATAAGTGCATCTTGAATTGAATCAAATTTTTTTGTCTTGTATAACTTTGTGTAGAATTCTCTATGTGTCGTGAACTCTTTCAAAAGGGCTATGTGGACAAATTGGTGATTCTCCTCTCATTTACCAAGCAAGTCAAATACGGCCCAAAAACTGCAATTACCATCATCCTTAACATTCACAATTCGCGCAATATGTTTATGCATAAAATGCGGCATTTCTTCAATGAATTGAATCTTTGGCATCGGTGCTGAAAGAGGTGGTTTGCTAATTCGAGCACCCTTGAGCACACTTTTTTGAGATTTTGAAGTTGGAAAATTTGAGAAATTTGAATCAACATGTTCAAAGTATGATGGATACCGCTTTGTTGAATTGTCATCTTGAGTCGGTTTTACCTTTTTATGAGCACTTTTGATTTTAACCTATTCAGAAGGAGCTTTCAAATCTGTGGTTTTTGGATAGGCAATCTTCTTCGATTGCTCTTTGATGTGCAATTTCATGGTGTCACTGGCCTTAGAAAATCTATCTTGGGTTATTTTCCACTCGATCCAAATAGTTATACCTGTTTTACCATCATTTATCACACCATCATCATTAAACCGGAGTCTTTTTCAATGATTGTACACTTCATTCATATGTATTGGGGAATTAATCTTCTTTTTTTGCAATGAGACAAGCACATGGAAAACTGTAAGTCTTCTTAATTGTACATCCACACTTGGCCTCGTCAGTACTTGTCTGTTCTGCTCGCTTTGCTTCATGGAAGATAAAATTCAATTATGATCTAGAGACGCACCCAGTCAACTGTGAATAGAGAATGTTATCTTTGATTCAATGTTCTTACAGGGTAATGCTCCGACCAAAAGTAGTTTGTATTTCGGTTTGTTGGTTTTGGAGCATTTGGTTCACGGCGTCCCAATCTCTGAAAAAATCACTCTTACTGTACTCAACAATTTCTTCAATGTCGAATTTACAGATTTGACTTTGTTAGTTGTTGTGTTGTCGAGGCGTCTAACATGATAAATCATCTAAATGAAATTGTTGTGAAATGGCTTAATGGATCTCTTCGGAGATATATCTCCGAATAACCTCATAAAAATTTGAAGTTGCGTCTTTAAACTAAATTTTATTTAAAAATGTATTTAGTGCATTCGAAGTTGTATCTTCGAATAAATCCATAGATATTTTGGGGTTTTTAGAGGTGTGCACTACTTCATAAGGATGCAAAGAGAAATTCTCAAATTGGTATCATAGATCCATGTTTGTTTTGAAGTCGTGTTTGTAATCTTAAACCATATGTTAGTTAACAATCCATGAAATCATCAATAGCCCTCTTGATAAAGTGTGTTTTTTCTTTAGCTTGTATGAAGAAGAGATTGATCATGTGATTGTGTATTGTCAAATGGCTAGAAGAATTTGGCAGAAGATTCATAGTTGACTTAATTTCATTGCTTCAATAGTAGATGTATCTCTTGTTGAGGACTATTGTAGTCATTTCTTGAAGGTACAATCTATCTTAAAGGGGAGGATTTCAAATGTTGTAGTCATTTCTTGAAGGTACAATCTATCTTAAAGGTTAGGGTTTCAAATTGCTGGGAGAGAGTGATATGGTTGAGTGTCTCTTGGTGTATTTGGAGAGTAAGAAATGACATTATTTTTAACAATGAAGTGGGAAATTTGAAGATATAGTTTTAAAATTAAGATGTTTTTTTTGTGGTGGCTCTAAATTGATTCAAAAAAATTAAATTGTAATTTTTATTAGTGGTGCAAATGCCCTTTGAATTATTGTGTATTTTAGCTCTCACCCCTTTTTGAATTCGAGTTACAGTACCCTTAATACTCCTATTTGAATTCAAAGTTGCTTATACAAAAATTAATATATTTAATATTAATTTGCATTAAAATAGTTATATTTAAACAAAATGTTAGAATGCATAAAAAAAAGAAAACAAGATATTTGATGTCTTCAAACAACATAAATACAAAATACAATAATGGTTTATTATAAAAACACAAAATTACAAGTGCCTTGAGTTATAAAAAGTATACTTATTACAATTATTATAAATAGAATATTAATTATAATTAAAAAATGTAATCATTCTAATAAATAATTATATGATTGAGTAGAATCAAATTAAAATAATTATAGGATTAGAATAGAACTCTCAAAATTATAAAACTTGAAAAACTCATAAAATTAAAATATGAATACAAGAATTGTTATTTTGACGAAAAACCTATAAACAATTGATGAGTTCTAAAGTTCAAAATAGAGAGTACTAAACACTCCCACAAAACTATTCCATTGATGTTAAACATTTAATTTTAACATATATTTCCTTTTTTAAAAAATTCAAATATAGTTGTAGAATTAATTGTATTGCGATGTAGTTTACTCGTGAAGCTGTAGTACAACTTCTTCCTTTTTATTCAAAGTAGTACAACTAATTTATCTTCTTTGATTTGCATCGAAATCGGAAGTACAAATGTACAATGTTGTACTTAGGGCTGGACAAGGACCCGAAAACCGGTCCAACCCGCATCAACCGTTGGCAAAAAGACAAATTGGGTCGGATGTACTCGGATTGGCGGTTTTGCGGGCCCATTAAGCAGTTTTCTATGGGTTCAATAGGGCGGGTGCGGTTCAACAAATTGAAACCGTGGGTATCCATACCCGCCCGGCTGTAAAGATATTCTCCTTTGTGAACCCTAACATTTCAGAATTTCATTATATCTCTCTTCTCTTCATGTTATGAACTCATAACCTTAAATACAGATCCCCTTCCATTTTGCGCCGCCATAGAATAGGGTTGCTATTCAGAAGATACGTTCGTCACACACGGGCAAGTACCATTTTCGTTTTCGTTTTCATTTTGAATCAAGCGTTTGTTTATTTTCGTTATGAATCAAGTTTTTCTGGTTCTATTTCTCTTTTATATTGTTTTGATTTGGGTATAATGTTTAAATTGCAGACAGTGGGTGAAGAGAAACCATATAGTAGAGAAACAAAATAGAATTCTGACACAGCGAGGGTTCCAAAATTGTGAATGGGTGTAATGTTTAAATTGCAAATTTCTACTGTTCTTCACTTATACCTAGAGGTGATGCTCATGGATATAATGTTCAATTATGGGGATACATTTCTAACACAGTGACGGTCTGTTTCTTGTTCTATTTCTTCGTTTGTAACTTTTCTAATGTTCAATGAAATTGTTTTTTGTGTGCTTGGTTGTGTATTCTTTGGGGCTGTATGTTGTTTGATTGGTTGTGTATGAATTGGGATGATTTTAACTATATGCAAACATGTTTTTGAATATGATTTCAAACTGAATTTCAAAGTGTGTCATGGTTGCTTGGTTGTATATCAATTGGAACTGTATGTTATATGATTGGTAGTGTATGAATTGGGATGGTTTTAACTATATCCAAACTGTTTTTCAATATGATTCGAAGCTGAATTTTATAGTTTCTGATAGTTAAATTGTTCTGCAGGTAACTGGTGTAAAAGTATGATCATTCAAAGCGCGCTTGGGACTGCAGATTCCACAACACCGATCCAATACAGGTGGATTTCATCAACTGAATTCCCTATCCTCACTTATTAACTTGTTTATTACATGCAATGCACCCAATTTCTTTCTGCTGGATTATTAAACAGGAATTTTAAATGATGTGCAGGTTATTGAATTATATTTAAAAAGAGTGACTAAAACATGATCATATTGTATTTATTCAACTAATGTTTGTTTATTTTCTGCTATCATAAGTCACTTCCTGCACTACAACAACTGCACTTGTCATTTTAGGAATCATAGTTTGATATCCATTTGATTTTGTAGTTTTATTTAATTTAGACAGTGATTCTCATGAAAGATAATAGTTTGGTGATACACATGATTCTAGTTTACTCTCTAGCTAGTATGGTAGATAACATGGTTTTATAATAGGACATTTGAAAACAGTATACTATATTAAAATTACATTTTGCTCCAGGACTTGGTATGTCATATGTTAATAGTTAAATTCATATATTTTAGTTTTGCTAATTTACTATCATTATATAAAAAATCAATAGTTGTCAGTGCCCAATATCAAAGGAAAAATGCTAATCTCTCAATTATTTTATAACATTTTTATGTTGTATCTTCTAGGTACAGAGATATGATCAACAAAGCAGGATATCATGTAGATGCTGATACAACTAATAGGAAGATTCAGAAGAAGCTAATACATGACAACTTAAATGATAATATTGTAGTAATTTTAAGTCTTTGGTCATGTGAATAACTATTGCCAAATAATGATAATGTTGTAGTAATTTTAAGTCTTTGGTCATGTGAATAACTATTGCCAAATAGTGATTAGTTTGTCAAACAGCAACTTATATAAATTTATCAGTATGTGTTAAATTAGTACTTAATCAGTATGTATTAAATCAGTTTAAATATTTTCCGGTCTAAATATTGGATCAGTCCATAAACCCGAAATACCCGTCCGCATTAACCCGAACCCGTCGAAACCAAACCCGCTTAAACCGACTCTTGAATTGGGCGAAAATGGGTCTGTTATTACTACCCGCGGGTTAGGCTGGGTGGAGGTTTTTGGCCCGAACCCGCCCAGCCCGGCCCGTTGTCCAGCCCTAGTTGTACTCTTGCATAGCAAATAATAGAGATAGATGAAACTCATTTCCAAGACTAGTAGTACTTTGGTTTTGTGTAGTACATCTAAAACCTACACAAGTACACCATGTTTGAGGCTATATATCTATTGATTTAAGAACACAAAATCCATTACATTGATACAAAGCAATTAAATTCAGGAAAGAAGTTATTGAGGTAGCGAGGTTCTACAGGGTCGACCTGAGACCACATGAAACTATCAATTGTGTTTAAAATGTATAGCTCATGTGTTCTCAGGTCGCCCCTGCTGAACTTTCTCTATCCCGCTCAAGTGATTGATGAAAGGTTAAAAGGTAAATTGTGTTAGTTCAATTGCATGAATAAGATTCACTTAGTAAAGCTATAGAATTGTGTTATGTTTCATTTAATAGAATATTTACTTAATTTAAGAAATTGAAGAGAAATACAAAAAGGCAATATCAGTGTTTGGCAGAAATCATTGTCAGTATTAAAATTAATCAATTACTTGATTTGTTCAACTTATTTCATTTTTTTTAATAGTAAACATAAACATTCATTAGATGAAAAAGAGTGAGTACAAGCATAGTGAAAGACAACAAAAAATTTTGAGAAGTAAAAAATCAGTGGAGCATTACAAATCCAATTTCTTGATCCAAGCAACCCATCAAATATCTTCCACAAAAGATAAAGGAGTTTGGGAACCACAATCTTTAAATCTATCCAGTTACGAATCATTTGTTTGACTTTATCACGCACAATTCAATTATACGGATTCTTTAACTTGAAAAAACTCACCATCTTTGAAAGAAGCATTTGTTTAGTGGAAGAAAGAGTCTGGCTTGTAATGACCACACTTAGAGTTTTACTCAAAAACACATTGTCTCCATCCAAACATCTTTGGGGCATTTCAACAAACATCTTGAATACACACTTAAAATAGACTAAACAACATGACATGCAACATTGAAACAGACAGAAAACCAGAACAACAATAAATAGAGAAACAATAATCAATACCCAAACACCATTTCTCGTCGATATCAAACTTCTTGTGGTGGCGGTTCTGGTGGAGGTCGTTTGCCGTGGTTGCTGTTCCAAATCTTTGGCCCCATGGTTGGTGAAGCTGGACTTGGATTTGCGGCTGCGAACACCTGATGGTTGTTGACGGAGAGGGAAGAAACCATGATGGATGTTGACGGAGAGGGAAGAAACCATGATGGATGTTGAAGGAAGGATATGACAAGAAACCATTAGAGAAGAATAGTTCAAAGGAAAGGAAGTGAGAGATGGAAAACCCACAAAGGGAGAGAAACCTCCACTAGGGAGGAGGGAGCCTCCGTGATGGAGGAGAGAAGCTCCGAAATCGGAGAGGAGACGGCGGCGGCACTGTGGTACCACAAAGTAAAACCCTAGTTTTAGAGAGAGGGCAGAACTTCTCTCTCTAAAACTCACCAGCTCGTCTTGTCCTAAATCCCTCTTAATTGAATCTCTTGTTCAACTTATTTCATAAGCAGAACATTCAAGTTGAAATTCATGCTAGTTCAAGTAATAACCTTGTAATAAGGTATTATTGCAAACAAACAAAAAAAAAGTCATTTTTAAATTTGAATACATGATTATAGCACAAATAGGAAATTAACAATTCACATTTAACTTTTGTTGATAAACTTCATTTGTAACCTTTGACCATGATTGAATGATCATATAATTTCATAACAGAACAGATGTATAACCCAAACAGGCCTAAAACATCTATCCTATAAATAGGCATCATAACCACTACCTAATAAATTAAGTATATGAAGAAAAAAAAGCTTATGAATATTTGAAGTGAACGTCATAATCAAAATTTGAAATGGACTAGGCTAAGAAGAAATTATCAATCAAATTAAAATTCTCACAGAAGACTGCATGGCTAGTAGCTCTTCCTCCTTTATTCTCTTCCAGATCCCACCAAACATAAGGTATCCGCTCGCATCTTCTGTTGGAAATTCATCGTCTTCCATTGGAGATTCATCGTTGAATTCACCAAATTCTTCAGTTTCCCTCATCTTCTTAACAGCTGAGTTATCGAGTAGCTGAAGGTCTGAAGGGGCATCTCGCTTGGCACCGTGTTTAATCAATCTCCAATTATCTTTCCTATCTGATACTTTATTTTGTTTTTCGTTATCGGTAACATCAAGAACAGTTTCATTATTGATAGCATCAAGAACGGGAAGACAACCGGATGAACCAACAGCACGAGGCAACATGCCAATCGGACACGGGTTCCATGACTTTGCCAAAGTCCATACTTGTGATTCTTCGCACTCGCAATCCATTTCACTTGACTTCTTTTTTCTCACAACATGTTGTTTAACTAACTCAAGCTTTTTATGTGCTTCGCGTATGGATTCCTCGAAATGAGAAATATTTGTCGAAGTCAATAAAGAGCTTTGATCATCTGCTTTGTCAAAAATGTTGGACAAAGCAAGACCAGAGAGCAATTGAATTTTCTTCAACAAAGATATATCATCCATCAGTTCTGCAAGACGAAGGGCCGAGTCCGTGACCTGCTTGTTGCAGAGATGTGATATTAGAAGACATTTACGAACAAGTTCGTGCAAAACATTCTTTGGCATATTTGCTGCTGCGGAAGGTTTTTTGCAGAGAATTCGAACAAGCCATGCAAACAAAGAAGAAAGATAAGAACTTCGATGAAACTCTTCCCTTGAGTGTGAAATCCCGATGCTTGGGTAATCTGCAAAACAGCACAACATAAGAACAAAAAAGAAGAAATTAAGCATAGAAAAGTCCTACAAAAATATTATCATCAGTAGGGCCAGACAAAAGCCGAGAAAGTGCATTAAAAAGGAGTGTTGTAGGCGGAAAGAATTGGAGCCTACCTTCTCCACACTTCATATCTGCCTGAATTTCAATCATATGAAGAACGTCCTTAAGAAGGTTCAGAAGTAATTCTGGCTCCTTATTATACAATTTGAGGATGATAGGCTTCCAATCGGCCAAAACACTCTCTATAGTCGGACCAACACAAGCATCATCTACATTCTTTTTGAACTCTGAGGAACTTAAACTTTTCAACAAATAATTCAGCAACACCGACACAATCTCTGAAGAGAAGGAGGAATATAACCGCAGAACAGATTTCAAGATTTTGGTAATCTGTTTCTTGGGTCCTGAAAGCAACACAAGTTATTAGCGCATGAATGCCCAGAACATTAATTATTACTAATGATACAATGTTACATAGTTCTTCTGATGTAACATAGTTCTTATATTCAGGCACATAAAACCACAGTGTCCTATAAAAGAGGTGAAGTAGAAAACAAGTAAAAACCTACACTAGCACATACATGTTAAACTGAAGTTATCCTTATCAAGTAAAACCTCTTTTTTTTTGTTAATAATACACTCCTATGTCTTTCCTTCAACACACATTATGCCAAAACTTTCCACTATTAAGTTAAAGAAGTTATCCTTATCAAAATGCCGTATAAACCATTTTGCTACAGCTGTTGTAATAATTTAACTTTCATATCTATTCCAATTTTCCGTATCCTACACTGGCATATACATGCAATTTCTTATCTCTCTTTTTCCAAGTTGAGGGAGAAACAAACAAAGGTAAAGAAGCTAATAATACTTCAGCCCATGTACAAAGTATACATTCATGGGTAAAGAATTTGCAACTAACCACAGCACTCTAAGTATGCAGGACAAACCAGACCAGATCAAACCATATGGATCTAAGATATAATGAATCTCTTTAAAGTTTAAAGTGATCTGGAAAAAAAAATCTGTGGGAACAGAAAGTGTGATGACATTGGTTAAAATTAAGTTGCAACGAGATGAAAAATGAACACAGCTTACTCACGTTTTCCTTTGAGCAGTGAGGCACTGGACTCAGGACTCCCGCTGACTTTCAAGCAGATAGCTAATTCACGAATCAAAGACTTGATTTCCTTTTTGACGTCTGCATTGCCTTCACCTTGAAAAGGAATTGCTTTGCTCTGAGGTTCCCAATAATAAGATTTTAACCAATCAAGTGCCTAAAAGTATCAGTAAGACGATGGGCAAGTTTAGGGCAGTGAGTAGAAAATACTTGGTATGAAAGGAACCGTATATATTCAGATGCCTCAAAAAACTGTATATATTCAGATCTTGGGAAGAAACAGATTATAATTAAATAGGTGAATTCATGAATGTTGATGATTCCTATGTGTTCTTGTGAAATACAAGTGCATATGCATAATCAGTCCAGTAAAATAAATTATGTAGTTAACTTTCAAAATCATGTCTCAAAGTAAGAAAAAATTATTATATTCTAATAACACGGATCTACTAAAAGAGTTGAACTTTTTTCCAAAAAAACAAGTGTTAAGCCAATAAGCTTAATGCAGTAGGGAAGATAACCTCAATGCACAAGCTAGGCTGCAGATGCCTTTTTTAACAAAACATGCTCAAGTTGGCATATCGAAAATGATAACAGTAAAACAATTACTTATCTAATTCTTAAATACAGTTCTCTAAAACCTAATGGAAAAAAGACGATGTCTCGAAGGTCCTGTAATATGAAATGAGGTTTTCATGGAGAAGAGGATATTATGTAAAGGATATACCTAGGCATGGCAACAGGGCGGGTTGGGGACGGGTTTTACCAAACCCAAATCCGAATCCCCAAACAATTCATGTTCCACGCCCCAAACCCAAACAGGGATCGAGAATTAAAACTCAAACTCGTCCCAAACGGGTTCGGGTATCCCCGCCCTGCCACCATCCATTTAGTAAAATCAAATTTTTTAATAGACATATTGATTTTTCCCAAAATCAAATTGCACTATAAATAATAAAATAAAACAATCTCAACAAATTCCATACATACATTTCAAATATTTTGAATAATAAATACAAATCAAATTATCAAAACATTGGCCACATATTTAATATTCTAAACTATCAAAAATAAATAATAATGTACATGATAAAATAAACACGGCGGGTTTGGGGGCATATTCGAGGTGGGTACTAGTGTCCCCATTACCCGACCCGTCCCCATATTTTGTAATCAGGGAAAACTCAAACCCGAACCCAAACCCAGACAAAGCGGGTTTTCCCCGTCAACTTCGGGCAGGTTCAGGTGCGTACCCGCGGGTACAGGTTTTGTTGCCATGCCTAGATATACCACAGCCACCAAGGCCAGAAAATAAGGCATCATTCTTTAAAAGGTTGAAAGGTGGAGAGGGGCTCTCAGCAAGTAATCTTCTCTAAAATTAGCTTA